>NC_134363.1:33647899-33827899 GCF_048569485.1 Anomaloglossus baeobatrachus | reverse complement strand
ATCTATCTATCCCTCTATCTATCTATCTATCTATCTATCTATCTATCCCTCTATCCCTCTATCCCTCTATCTATCTATCTATCTATCTATCCCTCTATCCCTATATCTATCCCTCTATCCCTCTATCTATCTATCTATCTATCTATCCCTCTATCTATCTATCTATCTATCTATCCCTCTATCTATCCCTCTATTTATCTATCTATCTATCCCTCTATCTATCTATCTATCTATCTATCTATCTATCTATCCATCTATATATCCCTATATCTATCTATCTATCTATCTATCCCTCTATCTATCCCTCTATTTATCTATCTATCTATCTATCTATCTATCTATCCCTCTATCTATCTATCCCTCTATGTATCTATCTATCCCTCTATCTATCCCTCTATCTATCTATCCCTCTATCTATCTATCCCTCTATGTATCTATCTATCCCTCTATCTATCCCTCTATCTATCTATCCCTCTATCTATCTATCTATCCCTCTATGTATCTATCTATCCCTCTATCTATCCCTCTATCTATCTATCCCTCTATCTATCTATCCCTCTATCCCTCTATTTATCTATCTATCTATCCCTCTATCTATCCCTCTATCTATCTATCCCTCTATCTATCCCTCTATTTATCTATCTATCTATCTATCCCTCTAGCTATCCCTCTATCTATCTATCTGTCTATCTATCTATCTATCTATCCCTCTATCTATCTATCTATCTATCTATCTATCTATCTATCTATCCCTCTATCTATCTATCTATCCCTCTATCTATCCCTCTATTTATCTATCTATCTATCTATCCCTCTATCTATCTATCTATCTATCCCTCTATCTATCTATCTATCTATCTATCTATCTATCTATCCCTCTATCTATCTATCTATCCCTCTATCTATCCCTCTATTTATCTATCTATCTATCTATCCCTCTATCTATCTATCTATCTATCCCTCTATCTATCTATCTATCTATCTATCCCTCTATCTATCTATCCCTCTATCTATCTATCCCTCTATCTATCCCTCTATCTATCTATCTATCCCTCTATCTATCCCTCTATCTATCTATCCCTCTATCTATCCCTCTATTTATCTATCTATCTATCTATCTATCCCTCTATCTATCTATCCCTCTATCTATCCCTCTATCTATCTATCTATCTATCTATCCCTCTATCTATCCCTCTATCTATCTATCTATCTATCTATCCCTCTATCTATCTATCCCTCTAGCTATCCCTCTATCTATCTATCTGTCTATCTATCTATCTATCTATCCCTCTATCTATCTATCTATCTATCTATCTATCTATCCCTCTATCTATCTATCTATCCCTCTATCTATCCCTCTATTTATCTATCTATCTATCCCTCTATCTATCTATCTATCTATCCCTCTATCTATCTATCTATCTATCTATCTATCTATCTATCTATCTATCCCTCTATCTATCTATCTATCCCTCTATCTATCCCTCTATTTATCTATCTATCTATCTATCCCTCTATCTATCTATCTATCTATCTATCTATCTATCCCTCTATCTATCTATCTATCTATCTATCTATCCCTCTATCTATCTATCCCTCTATCTATCTATCCCTCTATCTATCCCTCTATCTATCTATCTATCCCTCTATCTATCCCTCTATCTATCTATCCCTCTATCTATCCCTCTATTTATCTATCTATCTATCTATCTATCCCTCTATCTATCTATCCCTCTATCTATCCCTCTATCTATCTATCTATCTATCTATCTATCTATCCCTCTATCTATCCCTCTATCTATCTATCTATCTATCTATCCCTCTATCTATCTATCTATCCCTCTATCTATCTATCTATCTATCTATCTATCTATCTATCCCTCTATCTATCCCTCTATCTATCTATCCCTCTATCTATCTATCTATCTATCCCTCTATCTATCCCTCTATTTATCTATCTATCTATCTATCTATCCCTCTATCTATCCCTCTATTTATCTATCTATCTATCTATCTATCTATCCCTCTATCTATCCCTCTATCTATCTATCTATCCCTCTATCTATCCCTCTATCTATCTATCTATCTATCTATCTATCTATCTATCTATCTATCTATCCCTCTATCTATCTATCTATCCCTCTATCTATCTATCTATCTATCCCTCTATCTATCCCTCTATCTATCTATCCCTCTATCTATCTATCTATCTATCCCTCTATCTATCCCTCTATCTATCTATCTATCTATCCCTCTATCTATCTATCTATCCCTCTATCTATCTATCTATCCCTCTATCTATCTATCTATCTATCTATCCCTCTATCTATCCCTCTATCTATCTATCTATCCCTCTATCTATCTATCTATCCCTCTATCTATCTATCTATCCCTCTATCTATCTATCTATCTCTCCCTCTATCTATCTATCTATCTATCTATCCCTCTATCTATCCCTCTATCTATCTATCTATCCCTCTATCTATCTATCTATCCCTCTATCTATCTATCTATCTATCTATCCCTCTATCTATCCCTCTATCTATCTATCCCTCTATCTATCTATCTATCCCTCTATCTATCCCTCTATTTATCTATCTATCTATCTATCTATCCCTCTATCTATCCCTCTATCTATCTATCTATCTATCTATCCCTCTATCTATCTATCCCTCTATCTATCTATCTATCCCTCTATCTATCTCTCTATCTATCCCTCTATCTATCCCTCTATCTATCTATCTATCTATCCCTCTATCTATCTATCTATCTATCTATCTATCTATCTATCCCTCTATCTATCTATCTATCTATCTATCTATCTATCTATCCCTCTATCTGTCTATCTATCTATCCCTCTATCTATCTATCCCTCTATCTATCTATCTATCTATCTATCCCTCTATCTATCTATCTATCTATCTATCTATCTATCTATGTATCTATCTATCTATCTATCTATCCCTCTATCTATCTATTTATCTATCTATCCCTCTATCTATCTATCCCTCTATCTATCTTTCTATCTATCTATCCCTCTATCTATCCCTCTATCTCTCTATCTATCTATCTATCTATCTATCTATCCATCTATCCCTCTATCTATCTATCTATCTATCTATCTATCCCTCTATCTATCTATCCCTCTATCTATCTATCTATCTATCCCTCTATCTATCTATCTATCCCTCTATCTATCCCTCTATCTATCCCTCTATCTATCTATCTATCTATCTATCTATCTATCTATCTATCTATCTATCTATCTATCTATCCCTCTATCTATCTATCTATCTATCTATCTATCTATCTATCCCTCTATCTATCCCTCTATCTATCTATCTATCTATCTATCCCTCTATCTATCTATCTATCTATCTATCTATCTATCTATCTATCTATCTGTCTGTCTGTCTGTCTGTCTGTCTGTCTGTCTGTCTATCTATCTGTCTATCTATCCCTCTATCTATCTATCCCTCTATCTATCTATCCCTCTATCTATCTTTCTATCTATCTATCCCTCTATCTATCCCTCTAT
The DNA here is from genome assembly GCF_048569485.1 of Anomaloglossus baeobatrachus. Taxonomy (NCBI): domain Eukaryota; kingdom Metazoa; phylum Chordata; class Amphibia; order Anura; family Aromobatidae; genus Anomaloglossus; species Anomaloglossus baeobatrachus. Next base: position 33,824,361 of record NC_134363.1, on the reverse strand, counting down.
CTCTCTATCCCTCTGTCCCTGTGATATGTGCCCCGGTCCCCGCTTCTTCCTCTTCCTTTCTTTCGCTCCCCTCTTCCTCTTCCACTCTTGTCCCTTCCCTCCTCCCCCCTTTCTCCGGGGGGCAGCCATGCATGGAAAGTCCCTTATTTAATTTAGACGCAATGAAAATCGATCCTGCCATTCGATACAAAATAAGAATCAAGCAGATTAAGGGACGGAAATTAACTCTGAAAATATTTTTGATGGAGTGCCTTGTACTCTCCCCAGCAAATGGACTGCAAAGTGGAACAAATGACGGGAGGCAAGTGTCTCAGACAGGGGCTCTCCATCTTTCTATTAGTGGGTAATGGGAAAGGTCCAGCACAGAGCCTGGGACCCGCCATTAATCACAAACCGCCTTTATGAAGATTTATTTCCTTCTGCATGCAGCCTGCGCTGGGAATGAAGTCATAACGTCGCGGGGAAGGGAGGGGGGGAGAAGGGTGACAGCGAGAGGGACAGCGCCGGCGGCCACGCGGGACACCAAAACTAACAGTCCGAACATGGCCGGAAAGGAAATCGTCAAGTCAGCTGGAATTGGCTGCGGTCGAACATCCTCCACCTGCCGGGAGCCGCGAGTGGGCCTGGACCTGCGTCTCCACTCAAGACCAGAGGGGGCACAAACTTTATAATCATCTCATTATTATATGGGCTTGATAGAGGTAGTAGCCACTGTCACGCTATGGGCGCCATAGAGGAAAAACATGGCGGGGTAAGGGTCTTGTCATAAGTTTTGCATTAGGGTCCAGGAGCTTCAATTCAGACGCAGGGGCATACCGAACACGGATGGTTGGGCATACCTAACAGAGATGGTGGGGCATACCTAACGGATGCAGGGGCATACCTACAGTGGATGCGGGGGCATACCTAACGGATACAGGGGCATACCTAACACGGATGGTGGTGCATACCTAACATGGATGTAGGGGAATACCTAACGTGGATGCAAGGGCATACCTAACACAGATGCAAGGGAATACCTAAAAAGGATGCAGTGGCATACCAAATGTGGACGCAGGGACACACCCAACGCGGACGCGGGGACATACCCAACACAGGGGCATACCCAACGTGAATACAGGGGCATACCCGACGCAGGGACACACCCAACGCAGACGTGGGGACACACACAACGCAGATGTGGGGGCATAACCGACGCAGGGGCATACCCAACGCGGATGCGGGGCATACCCGACGTAGCGGCATACCCAATGTGGACGCAGGGACATACCCAATGCAAATGCGGGGGCATACCCAACGCAAACGCAGTTGCATACCCAAGGCGGACGCGGGGACATACCCAAGGCGGACGCGGGGACATACCCAATGCGGATGTGGGGGCATACCCAATGCGGACGCGGGGGCATACCCAATGCGGACGCGGGGGCATACCTACAGTGGACGCAGGGGATTTTAGAAGCTTTGAGTTCAGGAAGCAGAAAGGGATGGGGATGTGGCTCATAAGTGGAGAAAGAATCATATTTTCTTAGCTAAAGACAATGATTGTTGGGGGCCCTGTTGGAGAATATGCTATTTTTGTTAATTTTCAAATTAAAAAAAAAAAAAATCAAAATTTGAAAAAATATTTAAATATACAAAAAATATATTTGGTTGGACTGAGTACAATTTCAACTTTTACGATTGTTTTTTAAAAAATATTAATTAATGAATCTGCAAAAAACACCTGGAAAATCCAGCAAACCTAAAAAACAGATGAACAAATATAAAATTTTTTAAAATTTGAAAAATATTTAAATATATATGAAAAAAATTCCCGCGCTGGGGACCAGATTACATTTTCAACTTTTATGATTATTTATTCATTTATTTTAAATATCAACTAATGAATATGTCGAAAACACCTGGAAAATCCAAATCCAGCAAACCTAAAAAAAAGAGGTGAACACAAAATAAAATAAAAAAAAACCCACAATTTAATAGAAGAACAAGGTGCAGCTGATAAACAGTAAAAAAATAAAAAAACAAAAGAAGACAAAATAGCACAAATAATGAATCAGGGCCACAAAGTTGTCATATGTTGCAGCTATAAGGGTTTATGAGTTACTATTGTGACGCCCTGGACTAGCCAGGTAGTCACATACATACCAACACACACACCCCCACCCTAGGCAGTTACACCAGCCAAACCAAAAACCCTTGTTGCCTCCCTCCAGAGTCTGATGTCCACACCAGGTGGGGCGGAGCCAGGCGGTTGGCCCCACCCACCGAGGAGTTCACAGGCCTGGAGGCGGGAAAAGTGTGAGTTCAGTCTTGGAGGTGAAAGCGAGAGGAGTGAACACTTGAGGTGTCTGGGTTGGAGCCCAGACACTGACAGCAAGGTTGGCAGACCGTGGTGGCCGTTTGCAGGAGTTGGTGGAACTCCGCAGAGCCGTAAGGACCGGAGTCGGGCGTCGGCCCGCCGATACCGGACCGGGGAACGGAGTGAAGCTAAGCACACAGGCAGGGCCATCGGACCCCGACCAGGCTTGGAGCCGCTGTCAATAGTCAAATCCGAATGTGACAGGAACCCCAGGGGTTTCCTAACAACCAAGTCCCGATTGAAGGCAACCATCCACCCAGAGAGGATATACAGCCACCGCCACAGGCTAGAGATCCAAGGGTCAGCGCCTGCGGGCAAAACGGGCTCTTATGGGACCTATACGCCGGGGAGCGGACTACCGGTGGGCAACCACAGGAGTCAGAACATTTCTAAAAGGTGCAGGGAAAGACAGCCACCATCAGCCGTCTGGGGAGAGCACAACAACAATACTGCAGCCGGCTGCGGGACCCGTCCATCCGGCCGTTTTGGTTTACCTACGACTCTGTCAGTGATTGTCTGAGTGAGTACACCAGTGCCGTCCGGCACCGCGCCGCGCAGTCCGTGCACCCCAGCCATCCGGCCTCCCCGTTACACCATCGGGCCCCGGGATCACCAACCCCTGCCCACGGAGGGGACAACATCTCAGCTGCACCCTACCATCTCTCCCGGGATCCCCGTTACCAGCAGCGGGGGTGCCATCATCACCACGACCCGTGGGTGGCGTCACAAACAATCTCCCTAAACATACCATCCCCATTTCACTCACGGGTGAGGAGCGCTGCTCGAGTCCCCGGGTCCGGTCCACCGCTCGGGCCACCGAGCAGCAGAAGCCCCGGACCCGAGTGTGGCGAGCGCGTCCCCTCCGCCCGCTACACTATGACCCCACTGTTTTGTTAAAGAGGTTGAAACGACCCTTTAATCATTTAATTTCTCTATGTAACTAAAACGGGTTGTTCACTATAAATAAAATAAAAATAAAGTCATTAAGTAGCATATGAGATCCCCAGGGTTAGAGCAAGGATGGAGTTAAAAATCTGATAAAAACTGGTGATAGGGGATGAGAGTCCACTCTTTAAACAAAGAACTGCTAGGGGGTTTAGCTAATATGGGCGGATGCTGGGAGTGTCTGCATCTACTATGGAGTCATGTTTTATACTAGACAAAGAATTGATTGGGGCTTTGGCTAAGCTTGGTGGATGCTGGGAGTATCTGCATTTACTATACAGTTATGTATTCTACTAGACAAAGAATTGGTTGGGGGCCTTGGCTAAGCTTGGTGGATGCTGGGAGTGTCTGCATTTACTATGCAGTTATGTATTCTACTAGACAAATAATTGATTGGGGTTTGGCTAAGCTTGGTGGATGCTGGGAGTGTCTGCATTTACTATGCAGTTATGTATTCTATTAGACAAAGAATTGATTGGAGGTTTGCCTAAGCTTGGTGGATGCTGGGAGTGTCTGCATTTACTATACAGTTATGTATTCTACTTGACAAAGAACTGCTTGGGGAGGTTTGGCTAAGATTGGTGGATGCTGGGAGTGTCTACATTTACCATACAGTTATTTATTCTACTAGACAAAGAATTGGTTGGGGGCCTTGGCTAAGCTGGGTGGATGCTGGGAGTGTCTGCATTTACTATGCAGTTATGTATTCTACTAGACAAAGAATTGATTGGGGGTTTGGCTAAGCTTGGTGGATGCTGGGAGTGTCTGCATTTACTATACAGTTATGTATTCTACTAGACAAAGAATTGATTGGAGGTTTGGCTAAGCTTGGTGGATGCTGGGAGTGTCTGCATTTACTATACAGTTATGTATTCTACTATTTTCTATAATGTAAGAAACACTAACATTTATGCATGGTACGCCTATATTTCTGAGGATTATAAAAGAGATAATGCTCATTAAAATCATTTGGAGAGCTTTGGAAAATCACATGCCTGTGTATTTCTTTAATTCTCATGAATCCCAGAAACTTTTAATTGAAGTGAGAACTACTTCAACAGTTTGGGACCAGCGTAGAGTATCTCCAGCATTGGAGGACCAAAATGGATTTTGTGTAATACTTCACTTCACCTGCGGAGGCACTGCAGGGAAAGTGAACACCTCCTGCCACCAATTACCGCTGATTGATGTGGATGGATCGACAGACATTTTTTCCAAGATAACAGTTCACAGATTTCATCATATACAGACTCCACATTTTCATCTTGTCTGACCCGCTGTTGCGTTACGCCATTATTTGGAGACCACTGAGCAAGACAGCTCTGATCCTGGTGACATTGCTGTCCTCTGCTATTTCCACTGTCATGGCAGGCTATCTCCCTCATACCGCCGTCATCTATCATCTCGTAGAGCTCATAGACCGACCACCATGACGGAGGGCAGGGTGCGCTGATCCGGCTCACTAGTCTAACCCAGTATCTTGTTCTACGCATTAGACACCCTTCCTTATGGCAAGCTGTCGTCTCCCCTTTTCTTAGTCACATTTTTTAAGAGAACGTATAATTGTGAGTCAGGATTTTGGCAGATTTTAATTAGCAAATCTTCTCCATAGCGTATTTCCTACTGCCACCACTAGAGGGAGCTCACTGACATTTTTGCAGCTTCAGATCGGTTCATACTTCAATGAGCTCCCCCTAGTGGTGGCTGTAGGCAGTGAGACATTTTTCATTTGACTAATCTTTTTTTTTTTTTTTTTTTAATAATTTTCTACAGTTTGAATTTTTTAAACTTTGCTAGTTGTTTTATTCCTCTAAAAAATAAAACTAAATTGCAAGAAGCTTTTCCTGTCTTCAGCTGCATTATCAGAACATATTCTTTTTGGTACAGAGGATGGCAGTGATTGTCTTCAGCTGCACTGATATCAGAACAAACTCATTTGGAGTACAGATGATGGCAGTGATTGTCTTCAGCTGCACTGATATCAGAACAGACTCATTTGGAGTACAGATGATGGCAGTGATTGTCTTCAGCTGCACTGATATCAGAACAGACTCATTTGGAGTACAGATGATGGCAGTGATTGTCTTCAGCTGCATTGATATCAGAATGTATTTATTTAGAGTACCGATGATAGTAGTGATTGTGTTCAGCTATATTGATATCAGAATGGACTCATTTGAAGTACAGATGATGGCAGTGAATGTGTTCAGCTGCATTGATATCAGAAGGTATGCATTTGGAGTAGAAATGATGGGAGTGATTGTCTTCAGCTGTATTTGTATCATAGCATACTAATTTCGAGTACAGATGATGGCAGTGATTGTCTTCAGCTGTACTGATATCAAAATGGTCTCATTTGGAGTACACATGATGGTAGTGATTGTCTTCAGCTGCACTGATATCAGAACATACTCATTTGGAGTACAGATGATTGCAGTCATTGTCTTCAGCTACACTGATATCAAAATGTACTTATTTGGAGTACAGATGATAGCAGTGATTGTCATCAGCTGCGTTGATAACAGAACATACTCATTCGGAGTACAGATGATGGTAGTGATTGTCTTCAGCTGCACTGATATCAGAACATTCTCATTTGGTGTACAGATGATGGCAGTGATTGTCTTCAGCTGCATTGACATCAGAACGTACTGTTCTGGAGTACAGATGATGGCAGTGAAGGGTCAGCTCCTGTCTCCTCTGAGTGTTTTGCAGCAGATGTGCTCCTCCTTGGCTAGATGTATCTCAAGACGACAGTGAGCTTTAAAAGAAAAACAAACAACAAAAAAACACTGATTTTGCAACACATTCTATAGGTATTTATGTTATATGTGTCTATATGTCGCCCCCTAGTGGTTGGGATGTGAATTGCAGTTTATTGATTTTTTTTGGGAGGGTGGGAGGGGACATGTCACAATAAGGTTTCAAGAAAAGTTGAAGTCTAAAACAAAATTTCTGGAGAATTGAAGCATATCTGTCGTTCCATGTCCTTTATGAGAATAACAATACTTCCGCACCTTTCACCAGTTTTCTCTCTGCAGGCTCCATCTCTGATGCTAAGTTGTCTCTGAACTAGTAGGTGGAGACTATCTACTATGATGTCTCCCATATACAGCACACGTACACATGAGGGAGTCCTCCTCTGCTGTTTCTATCTTGCATATTTTCAGAAGCAGCAGCAGCATGGAGGATATTATACAGCAGTACTGAGCAGTGTAGCTGTGAATCCAGCTCTGGGTGAAATAAACACTTACTAGAAAGCAGCAGCATTGTCTATGTCTATTGTCCTCTCTTGGGATTCCTTCTGTTCTTTCTCTATCTTGCACATGTTCTGAGTCAGCAGCAGCATGGAGGATATTATACAGCAGTACTGAGCAGTGTGGCTGTGAATCCAGCTCTGGGTGAAATAAACACTTACTAGAAAGCAAAAGCATTCCCTATGCTTATGGTCCTCTCTTGGGAGTCATCTTCTTCCTTCTCTATGTTGCACATGTTCAGAAGCAGCATGGAGAATATTGTACAGCAGTACTGAGCAGTGTAGCTGTGAATCCAACTCTGGGTGAGATTAACACTTACTAGAAAGCAAGAGCATTGCCTGTGTCTATGGTCTTCTCTTGGGATTCCTTCTGCTCTTTCACTATCTCGCACATGTTTTGAATCAGCAGCAGCATGGAGGATATTATACAGCAGTACTGAGCAGTGTAGCTGTGAATCCAACTCTGGGTGAATTAACACTTACTAGAAAGCAGCAGCATTGCCGGTGTCTCTGGTCTTCTCTTGGGAGTCTTCTTCTCCCTTCTCTATGTTGCACATATTCAGAAGTAGCATGGAGGATATTATACAGCAGTACTGAAAAGTGTGGCTGTGAATACAGCTCTGGGTGAAATAAACACTTACCAGAAAGCAACAGCATTCCCTATGCTTATGGCCATTTCTTGGGAGTCTTCTTCTTCCTTCTCTATGTTGCACATGTTCAGAAGCTGCATGGAGGATATTATACAGCAGTACTGAGCAGTGTGGCTGTGAATTCAAGTCTTAGTGAGATAAACACTTACTAGAAAGCAACAGCATTGCCTGTGTCTATGGTCCTCTCTTGGGATTCCGCCTCCTATTTGTCTATGTTGCACATGTTCAGAAGCAGCAGCAGCATGGAGGATATTATACAGCAGTACTGAACAGTGTAGCTGTGAATCCAGCTCTGGATGAATTTGAGCAGTTATGACTTCAGGAGGCAGGAAGAGAAGTGACTCATAAGTGGAGAAAGAAGCTGGATTTTAGCTTTTTATTAGGACATTGTACAACAGTACTGAGCAGTGTAGCTGTGAATCCAGCTCTGGATGGATTTTAGCAGTTATGTGTTTAGGAGACAGGGAGAAAAGTGGCTCATAAGTGGAGAACAAACAATTTTATCAGGACATTATACAGCAGTATTGAGCAGTGTAGCTGTGAATCCAGCTCTGGATGGATTTTAGCAGTTATGAGTTAAGGAGGCAGGGGCAGGAAGAGAAGTGGCTCATAAGTGGAGAAAGAAGCTAGATTTTAGCATTTTTTTTAGGACATTATACAACAGTACTGAGCAGTGTAGCTGTAGCTGTGAATCCAGCTCTGGATGAATTTGAGCATTTATGAGTTCAGGGGGCTGGGGCAGGAAGAGAAATGGCTCATAAGTGGAGAAAGAAGCTGGATTTTAGCATTTTTTTAGCACATTATACAACAGTAGTGAGCAGTGTAGCTGTGAATCCAGCTCTGGATGAATTCTAGCAGTTATGTGTTTAGGAGGCAGGGAGAGAAGTGGCTCATAATTGGAGAAAGAACAATATTTTCAGGACATTATACAACAGTACTGAGCAGTGTAGCTGTGAATCCAGCTCTGGATGAATTTTAGCAGCTATGAGTTCAGGAGGCAGGGGCAGGAAGCGAAGTGGCTCATAAGTGGAGAAAGAAGCTGATTTTTCCGATGAGACAAATTACAAAGTTTCTTATATTTAATTTTCTTGCGCAATTTAGGGGGAAGGCAATAGGGCGGATTGTAAGTTCGGCTTCAGCATGGATTGCCAATGATTTATCTGTTCTGTTATCTCTATATATCTGGGTAATAATACCGTAGTCGCAGTCACCTAGTGTGACATAATCAGATGCTAAGCCAATGTATATGTAGCAGAAATGTAGCATGCGCCCGACGCTCACGCTCCCAGAGCCTGATGCTTAATGACAGCGGCATTATTTGTTTAAGAGGACAAGGAAGGACAATAATTGTCACATAAGGTTAGATTGATATTGAAACTGACTGATCTATACGCAAGGAAACTGCAGGCGGGATGTGCAGGTTCATTACGCTGCTTAGTAAGGTCTACGGAAAGATGGCTCCGAGCACCGGCCCGGCCCTGGCACGGGATAATACCGCACTGCACGGCTTATAATAAAGCATCCTGTTTACTGAGCCCGTCTGTCCGACTTCCCGCATACTAAATTCCTGATTCAAGAAGGATGAATTTGCCTGGATTTTTGTCCCTGGCAATAGGGCGGTCAAATAGGGCGCGCTTTCCAAAGCCGTCGCCATTTTGGACCATTTTTCCTTTACTATGACTGCTAATTCGGCCATTGTTTAGTACTGTTGTTTAGGCATTCTCAGCACCTTATGGCGGTATATTTTGTGTATTGTATGGCAGTATATTTTGCGTATTGTAATAGCGGCATATTTTGCGTATTGTATCGTAGTATATTTTGCATATTGTATGGCAGTATATTTAGCATATTTTATGGCGGTATATTTTGCGTATTGTATAGCACTATATTTAGCATATTGTATGGCAGTATATTTTGTGTATTGTACGGCAGTATACTTTGCGTATTGTATGGCAGTATATTTTGCGTATTGTATGGCGCTATATCTTGCATATTGTATGGCAGTATATTTTACTATTCTATGATGGTATATTTTGCATACTGTATGGTGCTATATCTTGCATATTGTATGGCAGTATATTTTGCGTATAGTATGGCAGTATATTTTGCGTATTGTATGACAGTATATTTTGCGAATTGTATGGCGCTATATCTTGCGTATTGTATGGCGGTATAAGTTGCTTATTGTATGGCGGTATATTTTACGTATTCTATGGTGGTATACTTTGCATATTCTATGGCGCTATATCTTGCGTATTTTATGGTGGTATATTTTGCGTATAGTATGGCAGTATATTTTGCGTATTGTATGTCGGTATATTTTGCATATTGTATGGCGGTATATTTTGTGTATTGTATGGCAGTATACTTTGCATATTGTATGCAGTATATTTTGCATATTGTATGTCGGTATATTTTGCATATTGTATGGCGGTATATTTTACTATTCTATGGTGGTATACTTTGTATATTGTATGGCGCTATATCTTGCGTATTTTATGGTGGTATATTTTGCGTATTGTATGGCAGTATATTTTATGTATAGTATGGCAGTATATTTTGCATATTGTATGTCGGTATATTTTGCGTATTGTATGGCAGTATATTTTGCGTATTGTATGACGGTATATTTTGTGCATTGTATGGCACTCTATTTAGCATATTGTATGGCAGTATATTTTTCATATTGTATGCTGGTATATTTAGCGTATTTTATTGTTGTATGTTTTGCATATTTTACATATTGTATGGCGGTATATTTTGCGTATTGTATGGCACTATTACATGATTAGCAGCTATACACCAGTGTAATCTCACAACTGTATGATTCTCTTATTGGGGTACAGATTGGCGGTATTATTTGAGCACTTTTTTGCTTGACTATATTATTATGTTATGTGGGCAAGTATATGTTGGTATATTTACAGTGAAATGGCTTATAAGTGTAGAGATGGTTGAGTGAAAGGGGTGGATTAACAGATAAAGGCGGACAGGGAAAACCAAAACTCAGACACACTGCAAATTCACAGGAAAAAAAAAACAATAAGAGACTAAGGAGAAAAGCAAGAGCAGGAAGGCAGAAACAAAAAGACAACAGAGCACTACAACCACTAGTAGGTCTGGATCACAACACCTCACCAGACCAGTATAGAGAAGCTATAGCTGGCATTAATGGATTTGTCTAGTCTGCATATATAGGAGGGGAGTGAATGTGACTGGTTCTCCCACAGCATGTGATCAAAGGAGACTAGCAAGCAGACCAGCAGAGATTAACTCTTGCTAGCCTGAGTATGAACTATCAATCTGTTGGTACATGCCAGCGTCCCCAGACATGCTCTTTGGATGCTATACTACCACTATATAGCGGCATAACTTCGGCACTATATGGACATTTTTTTAACTATTCTTTTTTTTTTCCTTTGGATACGAGAAGTCATGGATTAGATTAAAAAGGTGTTAATGTAATGTCTGAGTAGCTCCCTAGAAGTAGAAGGGGAGAGTTTCTTTTTTTTTTTTGGCACGTCCCTTTAATTTCTTCAATTTCTCTGGTTACAAAATGCGAATCCTTTGTGGTGCTCATTACGTCGGAGTTAATTGAGCCTCCGATATCCTGCACAATACGTTGCATAGTTCTAGGTTGAGGCGTTAATCCCTACACTGCGGGGAGTAATGGAGGGTGCACACAGGGCTTGTCCGATCTACTAAAACTTCCTTTTAATTGCAAATGTAAATCTCCATTGTGGAAGTGCGATTCATCATGTGTCAAACTGCCTGTTCTAACTTCCAGCCGAACACTGACAACCGGCGCTGCGAGAGCCACCGTCGTGATATCGGTGTAATCTTTCATCTTAAGTCCTGGTGGTATGTCGTAAAATCATAAAGAACAAATCATTACAGTAATATCTATTAAAGATCGCCCGTAAGAGGGGGGGGTCTTCATTGGTCGACCCCTTTAAATGGGTCAAGATTGCCCTCCTACATTGCCAATAATGGAGACAGTCGGTCGGATTGAAGGAAGGGCAAACAAGGGCAATGAGAACGGCCTCCAACAACTAGTGCCCTCTAGCCCAACTTATGTTTCCAGGGGGCTTGCGTAGATATTTTCTAACTCCTCCAAGAGGAATGAAGTGTCTTCCTTTCCTGGACACCTCCAAGATAGTTCAAAAGTATGTGCTAAAGGAGTCTGGGGACCTTATGCTATCCCTAATCTCAGGGATACCCCTAAAGGTGGGGATGCGTGAGCCTCCTTCCTGACCCTGCAGGAAACTGGAGCTCCTAAGCTGACCCTCAGGCTAGGGGGCCCTATGCGATCCCTAATCTCAGGGATACCCCTAAAGGTGGGGATGCCTGAGTCTCCTTCCTGACCCTGCAGGAAACTGGAGCTACTAAGCTGACCCTCAGGCTAGGGGGCCCTATGCTATCCCTAATCTCAGGGATACCCCTAAAGGTAGGGATGCCTGAGTCTCTTTCCTGGCCCTGCAGGAAACTGGAGCTCCTAAGCTGACCCTCAGGCTAGGGGGCCCTATGCGATCCCTAATCTCAGTGATACCACTAAAGGTGGGGATGCCTGAGTCTCCTTCCTGGCCCTGCAGGAAACTGGAGCTCCTAAGCTGACCGTCAGGCTAGGGGGCCCTATGCTATCCCTAATCTCAGTGATACCACTAAAGGTGGGGATGCATGAGTCTCCTTCCTGGCCCTGCAGGAAACTGTAGCTCCTAAGCTGAGCCTCAGGCTAGGGGGCCCTATGCTATCCCTAATCTCAGGGATACCCCTAAAGGTAGGGATGCCTGAGTCTCCTTCCTGGCCCTGCAGGAAACTGGAGCTCCTAAGCTGACCCTCAGGCTAGGGGGCCCTATGCTATCCCTAATCTCAGTGATACCACTAAAGGTGGGGATGCCTGAGTCTCCTTCCTGGCCCTGCAGGAAACTGGAGCTCCTAAGCTGACCGTCAGGCTAGGGGGCCCTATGCTATCCCTAATCTCAGTGATACCACTAAAGGTGGGGATGCCTGAGTCTCCTTCCTGGCCCTGCAGGAAACTGGAGCTCCTAAGCTGACCTTCAGTCTAGGGGGCCCTATGCTATCCCTAATCTCAGGGATACCCCTAAAGGTGGGGGATGCCTGAGTCTCCTTCCTGGCCCTGCTCCTGACCAGCTCTGATTTTACACTTGAGGTGTCTTCTTTTCCTGGAAGCCGCCAAGATAATTGGAAAGTATGCGCTAAAGGAGTCTGCACTTAGCTGAGACGGACAAAACTCACATGTTGGCTGGAGCAGCCGACTTGTTGTCACGATGACTATGGGGATAGCAGGAAACCTAAGCTGACGCTCAGGCTAGGGGGCTCTATGCTATCCCTAATCTCAGGGATACCCCTAAAGGTGGGGATGCCCGAGTCTCCTTCCTGGCCCTGCCCTGTTTTTAGGTGTAAGGTGTGTTATTTTCCCAGCAGGAAACTGGGGCTACTAACTGACCCTCAGGCTAGGGGGCCCTATGCTATCCCTAATCTTAGAGATACCCCTAAAGGTGGGAATGCCTGAGTCTCTTTCCAGGCCCTGCTCCTGACCCACGCTGATATTAGGTGTAAGGTGTCTTCTTTTCCTGGAAGCCGCCAAGATAATTGGAAAGTATGCACTAAAGGAGTCTGCGCTTAGCTGAAACGGACAAAACTCACATTTTGGCTGGAGCAGCCGACTTGTTGTCACGATGACTATGAGCATAGCAGGAAACCGGGGTTCCTAAGCTGACCCTCAGGCTAGGGGCCCCTATGCTATCCCTAATCTCGGGGATACCACTAAAGGTGGGGATGCCTGAGTCTCCTTCCTGGCCCTGCAGGAAACTGGAGCTCCTAAGCTGACCCTCAGGCTAAGGGGCCCTATGCTATCCCTAATCTCAGGGATACCACTAAAGGTGGGGATGCCTGAGTCTCCTTCCTGGCCCTGCAGGAAACTGGAGCTCCTAAGCTGACCCTCAGGCTAAGGGGCCCTATGCTATCCCTAATCTCAGGGATACCACTAAAGGTGGGGATGCCTGAGTCTCCTTCCTGGCCCTGCCCTGTTTTTACGTGTAAGGTGTGTTCTTTTACTGGAAGCCTCCAAGATAGTTAGAAACTTTGCGCTAAAGGAGTCTGTACTTAGCTGCAACGGAGAAAACTCACAGAGTCTGGCTGGATCGGTCAACTATTGTCACCATGACTATGGGGATAGCAGGAAACCGAGGCTCCTAAGCTGACCTTGAGCTATCTTTATTCTCAGGGATACCCCTAAAGGTGGGGATGCCTGAGTCTCCTTCCTGGCCCTACTCCTGACCAGTGCTAATCTTATCTCCCCATCCCCAGGTGATGATCGGGAAAAGAGTTAGATTAAATTCACAGAAATAGACAGACAGGGGAAACCAGGACTCTGTCACACAGCATGCCCTCTCAGAGGTATAAGACAATAAATGATAAGGAGGAAAACAAGAGCAGGGAGGAAACAAGATGATGGGTAAACACAACCACTCCATAAAAAAACAACACTTTCCAGATAGTCTGGAGCACCACACCACACAGACCAACATAAAAAATCTATAGCTGGCAGGGGTAGTAGATTTCATCCAGATTAAGTTTTGAGAAAAGCTGATGTGATTGGCTTCATCACAACATGTGATCAAAGGAGCCTAACAAGCAGACTAGCAGAGGTTAACTCTTGCTAGCTCGACTATGACTGAGCACACAGAAGGTTGATGCCCGAGTCTGCCTGTGTTGATCAGAGACACCAGAGAAGCCATCGGGTAGTGTTTAGGAGGTGGGAATGGGCCCCCCACCTCTTGGGACCTTGTGCGGCAATGATATATCCACCGCGGGCCACCCTTGATGTTCATTTGATTACTCCTTTTTATTAGATCAACTTCTTGGCTACCACACTAGGCCGGTGCACTATTAGGCAAATTATAGCGCCGTAGTGACTACATCTTGGCCTCCTGAGTTGTGCAGCACAGTGGTCTTGGTCACCATTGACTTGGTGTATGTGAATCTATTTGGGTTCTTTCTTTGGCTATTGGAAAAGCGTTTTATCCAAGTTCTTCAGTGAAAAGTTCCTTTGGAAAGTTTCCTGTTTGGCCATTTTCCTTATTCATGGCTTCGCGGCCTCCTGGTGAGTCCACCCCGGCACATGGTCTACAACTCGGCGTAGTCAGCAGGATACAGCGACCGCCATGAACGAGAATACGGAGGGTGACAATCCCCTAGTGCCAGTGGCCCCCTCCTAGGTGCCGAACTTACCTGCCCCAGCCCCGGTCCAGTGCCCACGAGTGAAAAGGGGGAGGTTTGGTGGTGGGATGTCAGTTGTGACGCCACCCTCGGGGTTGTGGTGATGGTGGGCACCACCGCTGCTGGTGACAGGGGTTCCCGGGAGCGATGGCAGCTGAGGTGTTGGCCCCTCCGTGGGTAGGGGCTGGTGTCCCGGGGCCCGGTAGGAGGGAGCGTGCTGCAGGGCGCAGTGCTGCGGTGCGGTGCCTGATGGCACTGTTGTACTGACAATTGAACCACACAGAGTCACTGGTAAACTAGAAACTGTCGGAGTCCGCAGCCTTCGGTACGGAGGGTGTTTAAGTCCCACACACGGTGCAGCAGCCCCTGTTCTTTCTCTGCAGTCAGGTGCCTCTTTCTCCACTCTTTCTCTTTCTTTCCTCCTCGGCCGGGAACGGGGAGTCCACTCCCCTGCAATGATCCGGGATCTCTTTCGATACCGGCGGGCCACTACCCTGCCCCGGTCACCTCAAGTCCCTTCCTCACTAACAGCCTGTCCCGGCCCTTTTGGAGCACGCTTCTGTAGCAGCCCAGGAGCTACAACTCCGGACTCCTCTCCTCTCCCTCTCCCCACACACTCTGCTCCAGCCCCTCCCCTCCTGCTCTGTTTTGCTCTTACCCTGAGGGGGGGTGTCTGTCCTGCTGCACTGGTGTGGGATCAGGTTACCAAGGAGGAGAATGGCCTGCTCTTTGCTGGATTTCTGCAGGCTCTGTGACACCCTGGTTTTGCCAAGGCGTCACATATAACATCCAGCCCCTCACCCCTCCTGGTGTATAACATCCAGCCCCTCACCCCCAGTGTATAACATCCAGCCCCTCATCCCCCAGTGTATAACATCCGGCCCCTCACCCCCCATGTGTATAACATCCAGCCCCTCACCCCCAGTGTATAACATCCAGCCCCTCACCCCCAGTGTATAACATCCAGCCCCTCATCCCCCAGTGTATAACATCCAGCCCCTCACCCCCAGTGTATAACATCCGGCCCCTCACCCCCAGTGTATAACATCCAGCCCCTCACCCCCAGTGTATAACATCCAGCCCCTCACCCCCAGTGTATAACATCCAGCCCCTCATCCCCCAGTGTATAACATCCAGCCCCTCACCCCCAGTGTATAACATCCGGCCCCTCACCCCCAGTGTATAACATCCAGCCCCTCACCCCCAGTGTATAACATCCAGCCCCTCACCCCCAGTGTATAACATCCAGCCCCTCATCCCCCAGTGTATAACATCCAGCCCCTCACCCCCAGTGTATAACATCCGGCCTCTCACTCCCAGTGTATAACATCCAGCCCCCCTCCCCCAGTGTATAACATCCGGCCCCTCACCCCCAGTGTATAACATCCGGCTCCTCACTCCCAGTGTATAACATCCAGCCCCTCACACCCAGTGTATAACATCCGGCCCCTCACCCCCAGTGTATAACATCCGGCCCCTCACTCCCAGTGTATAACATCCAGCCCCTCACACCCAGTGTATAACATCCGGCCCCTCATCCCCCAGTGTATAACATCCAGCCCCTCACCCCCAGTGTATAACATCCAGCCCCTCACCCCCAGTGTATAACATCCAACCCCTCACCTCCAGTGTATAACATCCAACCCCTCACCTCCAGTGTATAACATCCGGCCCCTCACCCCCAGTGTATAACATCCAACCCCTCACCTCCAGTGTATAACATCCGGCCTCTCACCCCCCAGTGTATAACATCCGGCCCCTCACCCCCAGTGTATAACATCCGGCCTCTCACTCCCAGTGTATAACATCCAGCCCCTCACCCCCAGTGTATAACATCCAACCCCTCACCTCCAGTGTATAACATCCAACCCCTCACCTCCAGTGTATAACATCCGGCCCCTCACCCCCCAGTGTATAACATCCGGCCTCTCACTCCCAGTGTATAACATCCAGCCCCTCACACCCAGTGTATAACATCCAGCCCCTCACCCCCAGTGTATAACATCCAGCCCCTCACACCCAGTGTATAACATCCAGCCCCTCACCCCCAGTGTATAACATCCGGCCCCTCACTCCCAGTGTATAACATCCAGCCCCTCACCCCCAGTGTATAACATCCGGCCTCTCACTCCCAGTGTATAACATCCGGCCCCTCACCCCCGGTGTATAACATCCGGCCCCTCACCCCCGGTGTATAACATCCAGCCCCTCACACCCAGTGTATAACATCCAGCCCCTCACACCCAGTGTATAACATCCAGCCCCTCACCCCCAGTGTATAACATCCAGCCCCTCACACCCAGTGTATAACATCCAGCCCCTCACCCCCAGTGTATAACATCCAGCCCCTCACACCCAGTGTATAACATCCAGCCCCTCACCCCCAGTGTATAACATCCGGCCCCTCACCCCCAGTGTATAACATCCGGCCCCATCACCCCCAGTGTATAACATCCGGCCCCTCACCCCCAGTGTATAACATCCGGCCCCTCACCCCCAGTGTATAACATCCGGCCCCTCACCCCCAGTGTATAACATCCGGCCCCTCACCCCCAGTGTATAACATCCGGCCCCTCACCCCCAATGTATAACATTCGGCCCCTCACCCCCCAGTGTATAACATCCGGCCCCTCACCCCCAATGTATAACATTCGGCCCCTCACCCCCCAGTGTATAACATCCGGCTCCTCACCCCCCAGTGTATAACATCCAGCCCCTCACACCCAGTGTATAACATCCGGCCCCTCACCCCCAGTGTATAACATCCAGCCCCTCACCTCCAGTGTATAACATCCAGCCCCTCACCCCCAGTGTATAACATCCAACCCCTCACCTCCAGTGTATAACATCCAACCCCTCACCTCCAGTGTATAACATCCGGCCCCTCACCCCCCAGTGTATAACATCCGGCCTCTCACTCCCAGTGTATAACATCCAACCCCTCACCTCCAGTGTATAACATCCAACCCCTCACCTCCAGTGTATAACATCCGGCCCCTCACCCCCCAGTGTATAACATCCGGCCTCTCACTCCCAGTGTATAACATCCAGCCCCTCACACCCAGTGTATAACATCCAGCCCCTCACCCCCAGTGTATAACATCCAGCCCCTCACACCCAGTGTATAACATCCAGCCCCTCACCCCCAGTGTATAACATCCGGCCCCTCACTCCCAGTGTATAACATCCAGCCCCTCACCCCCAGTGTATAACATCCGGCCTCTCACTCCCAGTGTATAACATCCGGCCCCTCACCCCCGGTGTATAACATCCAGCCCCTCACCCCCAGTGTATAACATCCGGCCTCTCACTCCCAGTGTATAACATCCGGCCCCTCACTCCCAGTGTATAACATCCAGCCCCTCACCCCCAGTGTATAACATCCGGCCCCTCACCCCCAGTGTATAACATCCGGCCCCATCACCCCTAGTGTATAACATCCGGCTCCTCACCCCCCAGTGTATAACATCCAACCCCTCACCTCCAGTGTATAACATCCAACCCCTCACCCCCAGTGTATAACATCCGGCCCCTCACCCCCAGTGTATAACATCCGGCCCCATCACCCCTAGTGTATAACATCCGGCTCCTCACCCCCCAGTGTATAACATCCAACCCCTCACCTCCAGTGTATAACATCCGGCCCCTCACCCCCAGTGTATAACATCCGGCCTCTCACTCCCAGTGTATAACATCCAGCCCCTCATCCCCCAGTGTATAACATCCAGCCCCTCACCCCCAGTGTATAACATCCGGCCTCTCACCCCCAGTGTATAACATCCAGCCCCTCACCCCCAGTGTATAACATCCAACCCCTCACCTCCAGTGTATAACATCCAACCCCTCACCCCCAGTGTATAACATCCGGCCCCTCACCCCCAGTGTATAACATCCGGCTCCTCACCCCCCAGTGTATAACATCCAACCCCTCACCTCCAGTGTATAACATCCAACCCCTCACCTCCAGTGTATAACATCCGGCCCCTCACCCCCAGTGTATAACATCCGGCCTCTCACTCCCAGTGTATAACATCCAGCCCCTCACCCCCAGTGTATAACATCCAACCCCTCACCTCCAGTGTATAACATCCAACCCCTCACCTCCAGTGTATAACATCCGGCCCCTCACCCCCAGTGTATAACATCCGGCCTCTCACTCCCAGTGTATAACATCCAGCCCCTCACACCCAGTGTATAACATCCAGCCCCTCACCCCCAGTGTATAACATCCAGCCCCTCACACCCAGTGTATAACATCCAGCCCCTCACCCCCAGTGTATAACATCCGGCCCCTCACTCCCAGTGTATAACATCCGGCCCCTCACCCCCAGTGTATAACATCCAGCCCCTCACCCCCCAGTGTATAACATCCGGCCCCTCACCCCCAGTGTATAACATCCGGCCCCTCACCCCCAGTGTATAACATCCAACCCCTCACCCCCAGTGTATAACATCCGGCCTCTCACTCCCAGTGTATAACATCCAGCCCCTCACCCCCAGTGTATAACACCCAGCCCCTCACACCCAGTGTATAACATCCGGCCCCTCACCCCCAGTGTATAACATCCGGCCTCTCACTCCCAGTGTATAACATCCGGCCTCTCACTCCCAGTGTATAACATCCGGCCTCTCACTCCCAGTGTATAACATCCAGCCCCTCACACCCAGTGTATAACATCCAGCCCCTCACACCCAGTGTATAACATCCAGCCCCTCACACCCAGTGTATAACATCCGGCCCCTCACCCCCAGTGTATAACATCCGGCCCCTCACCCCCAGTGTATAACATCCGGCCCCTCACCCCCAGTGTATAACATCCGGCCCCTCACCCCCAGTGTATAACATCCAGCCCCTCACCCCCAGTGTATAACATCCGGCCCCTCACTCCCAGTGTATAACATCCAGCCCCTCACCCCCAGTGTATAACATCCGGCCTCTCACTCCCAGTGTATAACATCCAGCCCCTCACCCCCAGTGTATAACATCCAGCCCCTCACCCCCAGTGTATAACATCCGGCCTCTCACTCCCAGTGTATAACATCCAGCCCCTCACACCCAGTGTATAACATCCAGCCCCTCACACCCAGTGTATAACATCCAGCCCCTCACCCCCAGTGTATAACATCCAGCCCCTCACACCCAGTGTATAACATCCAGCCCCTCACCCCCAGTGTATAACATCCAGCCCCTCACACCCAGTGTATAACATCCAGCCCCTCACCCCCAGTGTATAACATCCAGCCCCTCACCCCCAGTGTATAACATCCAGCCCCTCACCCCCAGTGTATAACATCCAGCCCCTCATCCCCCAGTGTATAACATCCAGCCCCTCACCCCCAGTGTATAACATCCGGCCCCTCACCCCCAGTGTATAACATCCAGCCCCTCACCCCCAGTGTATAACATCCGGCCCCTCACCCCCAGTGTATAACATCTGGCCCCTCACCCCCAGTGTATAACATCCAACCCCTTACCCCCCAGTGTATAACATCCAGCCCCTCACCTCCAGTGTATAACATCCGGCCCCTCACCCCCAGTGTATAACATCTGGCCCCTCACCCCCAGTGTATAACATCCAACCCCTTACCCCCCAGTGTATAACATCCGGCCTCTCACCCCCAGTGTATAACATCCGGCCCCTCACACCCAGTGTATAACATCCGGCCCCTCACCCTCCAGTGTATAACATCCGGCCCCTTACCCCCCAGTGTATAACATCCGGTCCCTCACCCCCCAGTGTATAACATCCGGTCCCTCACCCCCAGTGTATAACATCCGGTCCCTCACCCCCAGTGTATAACATCCGGTCCCTCACCCCCAGTGTATAACATCCGGTCCCTCACCCCCAGTGTATAACATCCGGCCCCTCACCCCCAGTGTATAACATCCGGCCCCTTACCCCCCAGTGTATAACATCCGGTCCCCTCACCCCCCAGTGTATAACATCCGGTCCCTCACCCCCCAGTGTATAACATCAGGCCCCTCACCCCCAGTGTATAACATCCGGCCCCTCACCTCCAGTGTATAACATCCGGCCCCTTACCCCCCAGTGTATAACATCCGGCCCCTCACCCCCAGTGTATAACATCCGGTCCCTCACCCCCCAGTGTATAACATCCGGCCCCTCACCCTCCAGTGTATAACATCCGGCCCCTTACCCCCCAGTGTATAACATCTGGCCCCTCACCCCCAGTGTATAACATCCGGTCCCTCACCCCCCAGTGTATAACATCCGGTCCCTCACCCTCCAGTGTATAACATCCGGCCCCTCACCCCCAGTGTATAACATCCAGCCCCTCACCCCCAGTGTATAACATCCAGCCCCTCACCCCCAGTGTATAACATCCAGCCCCTCACCCCCAGTGTATAACATCCAGCCCCTCACCCCCAGTGTATAACATCTGGCCCCTCACCCCCCAGTGTATAACATCCAGCCCCTCACCCCCAGTGTATAACATCCGGCCCCTCACCCCCAGTGTATAACATCCGGCCCCTCACCCCCCAGTGTATAACATCCAACCCCTTACCCCCAGTGTATAACATCCGGCCCCTTACCCCCAGTATATAACATCCGGCCCCTCACCCCCCAGTGTATAACATCCAGCCCCTCACCCCCAGTGTATAACATCCGGCCCCTCACCCCCAGTGTATAACATCCGGTCCCTCACCCCCAGTGTATAACATCTGGCCCCTCACCTACAATGTATAATATCCAACACCTCACCCCCAGTGTATAACATCCGGCCCCTCACCCCCAGTGTATAACATCCGGCCCCTCACCCCCAGTGTATAACATCCGGCCCCTCACCCCCAGTGTATAACATCCGGCCCCTCACCCCCAGTGTATAACATCCGGCCCCTCACCCCCAGTGTATAACATCCGGCCCCTCACCCCCAGTGTATAACATCCAACACCTCACCCCCAGAGTATAACATCCGGCCCCTCACCCCCAGTGTATAACATCCGGCCCCTCACCTACAATGTATAATATCCAACACCTCACCCCCAGTGTATAACATCCAGCCCCTCACCCCCAGTGTATAACATCCGGCCCCTCACCCCGCAGTGAATAACATCAGGCCCCTCACCCGCGATGTATAACATCCAGCCCCTCACCCCCCAGTGTATAACATCTGGCCCCTCACCCCCAGTGTATAACATCCAACCCCTTACCCCCCAGTGTATAACATCCTTCCCCTCACCTACAATGTATAATATCCAACACCTCACCCCCAGTGTATAACATCCAGCCCCTTACCCCCGGTGTATAACATCCGACCGCTTCGCCCCCCCCCCCCCCCCCCCTGGTGTATAATATCCAGCCACCTAGGTGTATAACATCTGACCCCTCAACCCCCAATGTATAACCTCCGATCCTTCGCTCCAGGCGTATAACTTTCAGACGCTCGTCCCCTGGTGTATAACATCCAGCGCTTCACTCCTGGTCTATAACATCTGAATCTTTGTCCCCCAGTGTGTAAGCTCTGGCCCCTTGCCCCACTGTATAGCCTCCGGCTCCTTACTGCCTATGTATAACTTCCAGCTCCTTGACCTGGTGTATAACCCCTGGTCCCTCGCTCCTGGTGCATAACCTCTGGCCCCTCGCCCCATGGTGTATAACCTCCGGCCCTCACCCCTGGTCTTTCCTTTTTGCTTGCCATGACTGAGCTCAAGGCACAAGGTCCATATAGACATGGAGCGTCTGGTGGAAGAACATGACAGAGCCCCGACTTCAGCTCCATCCACCTTTGGGATAAACTAGACTGGAGATTGTGAGGCCGGCCTCTCCCCAACATCTATCAATCATCTTGATCTCTTTAATGAAAACCAGAACCCCCAGAACTGTAGACCTTCACTACATTTCATCTCCCGCTATTATTTCATGATGAAATCCAAGTCAGGAGATAGGTGGCCGGCAGAGTTGACGCCAGTCCTCTCCACCGGTAATGAGGACGTCACAGTACGTCAAGAGGGAAACCAGCAGTGTCTGAGCCTCTCAATTTAGGGTCACAGTTGTGTTCGTCTTCGAGAACAATGTATTGTGTTTGTTTGCTGCTTATTGAGTGGGGGGGCTGTTTGTTTAGACCCGTCAACAGCGATTGATGGGGTATCTCAGCGAATTTGTCCCCCGACACGTCTGTATGAGCGCCTGATGGATTTAGGTTTATTATCTATTAGGAACAGCGGGAGACGCGGCCACCCGCACCCATTCATCAAAGAGGGGGGGCTCATGCAGATTCCTAATCAAAACATTTTACTCTAAATGGTCTCGAACTAATTAAGTAACTGTTAATTAAAGTTCAGCAGACAGGGGATTGTTCTGAGACTCGTCACGCCTTATCCATCTACTAGTTATTGATAACATCCTTTCCGAGTGGGTACGGGAGGGAGAGGAGACGGGGGGGGGGGGGGGGGGGGGGGGGGGGGGGGGGGGGGGGGGGAGGAAGAACGATCAGTGAGGGAAAGGAGACAAAGTGGCAGAGAAAGGGTGGAGGGAAGAGCGTAAGAAATGGAAAACGGAGAATGATCTGCAAAAAAAGAGTCTGGGAAGGGAGGAGGTCAAGTCTGGCATGGTCACCAAAACATCTGGGCATGGTCATCAGAACATCTGTGCATAGTCACCGGAATATCTGGGCATGGTCACCAGAACATTTGGGCATGATCACTAGAACATCTGGGCATTATCACCAGAATATCTGGGCATGGTCACCAGAACATTTGGGCATGGTCACTAGAACATATCTGCATGGTCACCAAAACATCTGGGCATGGTCACCAGAATATCTTGGCATGGTCACCAGAACAGCTAAGCGTGGTCACCAGAACAGCTGGGCATGGGCACCAGAACACCTGGGCATGGTTACTAGAACATCTGGGCATGGTCACCAGAATATCTGAGCATGGTCACTAAAACATCTAAACAATCAATTAGACCTTCATTAAATCTAAAATTGATAAAGAAGGGATCATTCATGGTGTAGATAGTTTAGGCTGGGAAAATACACTCATTTTTGTAGGACTGGATGATCATCATTGTATTGGAATGATGTGTTTGGCAAACGATCGTTTTGGCTGAAAGATTGGGCATGTTAAGTTACAATTTGACCACTCCTTTGCTCCCTAAAATGTCCAAAAGCAGTTTACTCCCCACTACCCTTGGTAGAACTGAGCATGCATGTGTATGGACATAGCTGTTGGTAGAATGAGTGGAAAAGGTGGAGTGAGGATGACCCCAAAAAGTTTAGCATTCCTGTGGCTGTCAGCCATTGTTCTCCATATTGACCATGACCCTCATGACTGGAGTCAAGGTAGGACGTAAGGGGCATATTTCCTGAAAACTCTATTATCTTGAAGATTTAATTGATCCCTACTAGACCCTCCCTTCCTTACCAGATCCTTATCTTCTGGCTACACCCTGGCAGTCACTATTTATAGGGGTGATGTATACACTGCCCTAGTCTTGAAACATGCACCACTTCTTGATCATAGCTATTGGTAGATTGAGTGGAATGGGTTTCGGATATGACCAACTTTCCTGGCTGGTATAAAGAAGGGTCGCTACTTCAGATTAACCCCATGGATGTAGCTCCCAGTTGACCACCTTAATCCTGGCCATCAAGGTTCTCGTATCGGTAGGACATATAGGACATTTTTCATGAGGCCACCATCACCTTCAGCATCTCAATAGCTCCCACTAAACCCCTTTTCACTGACTCAATCCAATTCTTCTGATAAAGTCCACCCATCAATGTCTAGTTGCACCCCTGGTAGTCACGATTTGTATGGGAGGTGTTTACATCACCCACTTTTTGGGAAATCATCCTATTGATGAGAAGTTAGCCACCCATTTGTGACACAAGATGGCTCTCCTGTCTCCATTATGCCCACATGTGTGCCCACTTCTCTCTGGTGAGTGGAACCATTCCCCCTCCAAACGTTTTGCACATAGACCTCCATAGTCCTTAATCCGGCCTGAGGTCATAAGAAACGATTACTTGATGTTCCCTCAACTGAAATGTTAAGAGATAGAAGGATCAGAGCTATTGGATTTACCATCGGTAGCTCCAGTGACCTCCACCAGACCCAACACCCCAACAGCGTTGGGCCATGACTGGGGATAATTGTTTTTTTACTGGATTGAGTCTTTTCTGGCACCAAGGCATTTAAAGGACTTGGCAATGATCGGAAATTCCCAGGATCATTTTTATGGGTCAACAAAGACTCGTGCACCAAGAACGCCAAATCTGGTCGAAACCAAGTCAACGGTTGGACCTCATGGTGAGAAGACTCGGAGGGCCAGATCAATGCAGATCAATGCACCAACTTGTCACCCGTCTGCAAAAATAAGAAGTCACGCTATGGAATGAAATTGTCTGGATCCACAAGGTGAAGAGGGCACGGGAGGCTCCTCAGTCCTAAAGTGACTCCTATTGGCTGTATAAGTTGTGCACCTTCAGCGTTTCTTCTGTGCCTGAAAAAGTTGGGTGACAATCAATGTGTCACCCCGACCTGGGCTTGCGTCAGAGGTGTCTCCCCTGCTGAAAGAAATGCCACTGATGTCCTCAAACCCAACGTTTGAAGCCACCACCAATCCTAATATGGATAGTATAGCAGTAATATTATTTATACTGTAGTGGTACGTCAATGCTGTATGGAGGTATTATTTTACTGCTACTGGAGTTGCTACTTACATGCGTGAATGTTTTATTTTTGCAATATCTGCACTACCTGTTATGATTTGTGCGCCTTACTGTATGGTATGTGAACAATGTATGGCACTATGTGAAAGTACCACCCAAGGCATCCTCCACAGTCAATTACCCTGGGCATACCCCAAAAGGGTGCACATTTGAGGGGTGTAATAGCCTGACCGCTAAATATTCCAATCTCTACAAATCTTAATAATATATTAGTGTTACTATTTATAATGTAGCTGGTATATCAGCACTATATGGCGGTATTATTTTGATATTTTTGGCCATGTTACTTAGATGGGCCACAATGTATTATCTTTCTAGTGCATGCAACATTGTATACCGTGTAAGGCAATAAAAGTAATAATAGTATAGGAGTTTTATTTATAATGTATGGTGGTATTTGGTATTTTCTGGCATTCCTACTTAGAGTGCAGTGTATACAATAATAATAGTATAGCGGTATTATTTTTAATTAATTTTATCAGCACTGTATGGCTGTATTAGTAGTTTTATTTATAATGTATGGCAGCATTTAGTATTTTGTGGCATTCCTAATTGGACACACTGCAGTGTATACAATAATAATAGTATAGGAGTATTATTTATAATGTATGATGGTATTTGGTATTTTGGGGCATTGATACTTATGCACAGTGCAGTGTATACATTAATAGTATAGGAGTTTTATTTATAATCTATGACAGTATACAATAATATACAACATCTATACAACAATAATAGTATAGTGGTATTACTTTTTATTTTAACAGCACTATATGGCGGTATTATTTTGGTATTTTTGGCCCTGTTACGTAGATGTGTATTATTCCTACTTAGAAACAGTGCAGTATGTACAATAATAATAGTATAGCGGTATTATTTTTCATTTATTTTATCAGCACTATATGGCGGTATTATTTTTCGTATTTTTGGCCCTGTTTCTTAGATGTGTATCATTCCTACTTAGAGACAGTACAGTGTGTAAAAAAAAATAATAATAATATAGTATAGCGGTATTATTATTTATTTATTTTATCACCACTAATTGGGTGTATTATTTTGGTATTTTTGGCCCTATTACTAAGATGTGTATTATGCCTACTTAATAATAGTATAATGGTATTATTTTTTATTTATTTTATCAGCACTAATTGGTGGCATTATTTTGGTATTTTTGACTCTGTTACTTTGATGTGTATTATCCCTACTTAATAATAGTATAGCAGTATTATTTTATATTTATTCTATCAGCACTATATGGCGATGATGTTTTTTTGGTATTTTTGGCCCTGCTACTTAGATGTGTATTATCCCTACTTAATAATAGTATAGCGGTATTAATTTTTATTTATTTTATCAGCACAGATGGCGATAATTTTTTTTTGGTATTTTTGGCCCTGCTACTTAGATGTGTATTATCCCTACTTAATAATAGTATAGCGGTATTATTTTTTATTTATTTTATCAGCACTATAATTTTTTTGGGTATTTTTGGCCCTGTTACTTAGATGTGTATTATTCCTCTGTAATAATAGTATAGCGGTATTATTTTTTAATTTATTTTATCTGCAGTATATGGCGGTATTATTTTGGTATTTTTGGTCCTGTTACTTAGATGTGTATTTTCCCTACTAAATAATAGTATAGCAGTATTATTTTTTATTTATTTTATCAGTAGTATATGGCGGCATTATTTTTTTTATTTTTGGCCCTGTTACTTAGATGTGTATTATCCCTATTTAATAATATTATAGCGGTATTATATTTTTATTTATTTTATCAGCACTATATAGCAGTATCATTTTGGTATTTTTGGCCCTGTTACTTAGATGTGTATTATTCCTATTTAATCATATTATAGCGGTATTATATTTTTATTTATTTTATCAGCACTATATAGCAGTATCATTTTGGTATTTTTGGCCCTGTTACTTAGATGTGTATTATTCCTACGTAATAGTATAGCGGTATTATTTTTCATTTATGTTATCAGCACTATATGGCGGTATTTTCTTTGATATTGTATTTGATACTGTACGGTATATTATTTTTGCAGTCACCACTTTTGGCACCATACCGTATACCCTACAGGACGCTTTCCCATCTACCAAAATGACAAGTCCACTTTGTTATGTGGCGGTATGTTCTTTTCATACATACTGGTTCTTTTTGGTTCCCCAATAATAAAAAAAAAAAAATCAATATGTGTTAACCCTCCCCCCTCTGTACAGGGGGGTGTTCTGCTCTCTGTCTATAAGATTGAGGCAGTTCATTAACCCATCAGGGAATAGTCGGACCCAGTCAATAAGGGGTTAAGTGCCTGCCTGGGATTGATGGGAGCTGCCGCTGGAAGGCGTCGGGAGTTAAGTGAATAGATATATAACTGTACAGGATTATTACAGCAGGCTTTAAACTAATTAAAACAAATTACCGCAGAGACCGGCTGTTGATAAGCAAAAATCTCTTGTTCTGGTTAGACACTTCCCTGATTGAAGTCAAATTATCATTATAAAGATGGGAGTAGGAGGCGGAGGAGTGGGGGGGTGGAACGGCGGCGCCAAACGCCGCGGCTTTATAGGATCGGGATATATTTACTGTACCCGGCAACTATACATATGGGTTTATTTCCATCATGATATAATTATATAGCGCCAACATATACCGTAGCAGTTTACGAATATAGAAAATAATGGATTACATCCAACCTTATATAGTATATTTTAGTTTTTTACTATCCTGGTATAACTATAATGTTTCACATGACCTATAATGACTGAATTAGAGGCCTCTTGTAATGCTCGTGGCCAGTGTAAGGACCTACTGGACCATAGGGGGGACCCTTACCCCTTAGTAGGTGGGGCGCCTACCATGAGACAGAGACCAGGTACCACTTCCAGGGCAGTGACCGAACTGTGGCAGCTGACCTCCAGGACAGGTGATGAGCCATAGGCTGCACTGCTAAGTATAGAAGGATTTTCTCTGCCAGTACATTGTACCTGTAAAGAAGAATATCATTTAGATCTTTAGGCAGAGAAAATCCTCCTATACTTAGTAAGGAGCCACAGGCTGCACTGCTAAGTATAGAAGGATTTCCTCTGCCAGTACATTGTGCCTGTAAAGAAGAAGAATATCATTTAGATCTTTAGGCAGAGAAAATCCTCCTATACTTAGCAATGAGCCACAGGCTGCACTGCTAAGTATAGGAGGATTTTCTCTGCCAGTACATTGTGCATGTAAAGAAGAAGAATATCATTTAGATCTTTAGGCAGAAAAAAACCTCCTACACTTAGCAATGAGCCACAGGCTGCACTGC
This sequence comes from Anomaloglossus baeobatrachus, assembly GCF_048569485.1. Taxonomy (NCBI): domain Eukaryota; kingdom Metazoa; phylum Chordata; class Amphibia; order Anura; family Aromobatidae; genus Anomaloglossus; species Anomaloglossus baeobatrachus. The sequence goes on along the minus strand of NC_134363.1, from coordinate 33,795,897 downwards.
TAAGTATAGAAGGATTTTCTCTGCCAGTACATTGTGCCTGTAAAGAAGAAGAATATCATTTAGATCTTCAGGCAGAAAAAAACCTCCTACACTTAGCAATGAGCCACAGGCTGCACTGTTAAGTATAGAAGGATTTTCTCTGCCAGTACATTGTGCCTGTAAAGAAGAAGAATATCATTTAGATCTTTAGGCAGAGAAAATCCTCCCACACTTAGCTATGAGCCACAGGCTGCACTGCTAAGTATAGAAGGATTTTCTCTGCCAGTACATTGTGCCTGTAAAGAAGAAGAATATCATTTAGATCTTTAGGCAGAGAAAATCCTCCTACACTTAGCAATGAGCCACAGGCTGCACTGCTAAGTATAGGAGGATTTTCTCTGCCAGTATAGACAGGTACAGGTGGGGTGACTGAGGCCGGCTGGACAGTGGGTAAGGAAAGGAACAGTGGACAGATAGGTATGGGAAGGCAGGTACAGGGGGATGGACGTAGGGATAATGGGACAGGAAGTTGGGACCTGACAACTAGCTAGCAGCAGACTTGTACTCTGACTAACTAGGAGTGTTGCTCAGGCACCTTCCTTAATTGGAGGGTGCCTTAAATAGATAATGCCTCTCCTATGGCTGAGAGGCATTTCCTGGAAATGGTTCACCGACTCATTAAGAGGAGGGCCGATGCGCGTGCATACTAGGCGTGATCCCAGGGAGCCTGGGCCCCGGGGTGAGAAGAGGACAGCAGGACACATGTGTAGTCGGGGGGAGTACGGGGAGGACTCAACCCGGCCGGAGCGAAGAGTAAGTCAGCGATGCCAGCGCAACACCCATGACCTTATTTACCCTGTCTGGATAATACAAAGGATGAATTTTTTTTATACATATATATATATATATATATCAGGGCAAGGCCAAATGGAGCTGACATGCTGGTTATCACTACTGCAGTTTTTATCATGGCTCCATTTGGCCTCATTCTAGATATTTTTTCTTATATGAATCAATTTCCTGCATTCATGAAAGGATGAGTCAGGCAGGGATGGTAAGTAGTAGAAATCCTTTAAAAAAGACCTCTCACTGCCATAAATATGTTCTGTATCTGGTGTAAATGCCACTATTTTCCTGAATCCAGTGATATATTTTTTTTGTTCCTACTCCTTTCCGTTGCGGAGATATGGCCCTTCATCCCTGTGCATACATTTAGTGTTGTTAGTCAAGTGGGTGTGGTCCTTAAGACTACGCCCATGAAGAACAGTTGAGGACCACGCCCACTTTACATACAAGCAATAAGGGGGCATATCTCAGGAATAGAAGGGCGCAGGAACGAAAGAAAAACAATGCCGGATTCAGGAGAACAGCAGCATTTACACCAGGTTATAAAACATAACATAGTTACAGCAAGTGATAGCTCCCTTTTAGGGGATTAGCTAGTGTTTGCAACATTTATCTTTTTAAAAATGTCATTATTGTTTTATGGAAAATAAACATCTCAGACTTTTATTGTACACCCTAATACACAGGTATATATAAAAACATCTCCATGGTAGATGTATCTCTATCTACCAGTCCATTATGCCTGTGAAGAAGAAGAATATTATTTAGATCTTTAGGCAGTGAAAATACTCCTATACTTAGCAGTGAGCCACAGGCTGCACTGCTAAGTATACGAGGATTTTCAATGCTAGTGCATTTTGCCTATAAAGAAGAAGAATATTATTTAGATGTTTAGGCAGAAAAAAAACCTCCTATACTTATCAGTGAGCCTCAGGCTGCACTGCTAAGTATAGGAGGATTTTTTCTGCCAGTACATTTTGCCTGTAAAGAAGAATATTATTTAGATCTTTAGGCAGAGAAAATCCTCCTATACTTAGCAGTGCAGCCTGAGGCTCACTTTTAAGTATTGGAGGTTTTTCTCTGCTAGTACATTATGCCTGTAAAGAAGAAAAATACTATTTAGATCTATAGGCGGATAAAATCCTCCTATACTTAGCAGTGAGTCACAGGCTTCACTTCTAAGTATATGAGGATTTTTTCCTGCTAGAACATTGTCTGTAAAGAAGAAAAATATGATTTAAACCTTTAGGCAGAGAAAATCCTCCTATACTTACCAGTGCAGCCAACCTCTCCATAGTAGATGTATATCCATCTACCAGTACATTTTGCCTGTAAAGAAGAAGAATATTATTTAGATATTTAGGTAGAGAAAATCCTCTCATACTTGGCAGTGCATCTAACATCTCCATAGTAGATGTATATCCATCTACCAGTACATTATGCCTGTAAAGAAGAAGAATATTATTTAGATATTTAGGCAGAGAAAATTCTCATATACTTGGCAATGCAGCTAACATCTCCATAGTAGATTATATATCTACCAGTACATTATGTATGTAAAGAGGAATATTATTTAGATCTTTAGGTAGAGAAAATCCTCCTATACTTACCAGTGCAGCTAACATCTCCATAGTAGTTGTATATCCATCTACCAGTACATTATGCCTGTAAAGAAGAATAATATTATTTAGATATTTAGGTAGAGAAAATCCTCTCATACTTGGCAGTTCAGCTAAGATCCCCATAGTAGTTGTATATCCATCTACCAGTACATTATGCCTGTAAAGACGAAGAATATTATTTAGATATTTAGGCAGAGAAAATTCTCCTATACTTAGCAGTGCAGCTAACATCTTCATAGTAGATGTAGATCCATCTACCAGCACATTATGCCTGTAAAGAAGAATAATATTATTTAGATCTTTAGGTAGAGAAAATTCTCCTATACTTAGCAGTGCAGCCAACATCTCCATAGTAGATTATCTGTTTACCAGTACATTATGTCTGTAAAGAAGAATAATATTATTTAGATCTTTAAGTAGAGCAAATCCTTCTATACTTTGCAGTGCAGCTAACATCTCCATAGTAGTTGTATATTCATCTACCAGTACATTATGCCTGTAAAGAAGAATATTATTTAGATATTTAGGCAGAGAAAATCATCCTATATTTGGCAGTGCAGCTAACATGTCCACAGTAGATGTATATCTATCTACCAGTGCATTTTGCCTGTAATGAAGAAGAATATCATTTAGATATTTAGGTAGAGAAAATCCTCTCATACTTGGCAGTTCAGCTAACATCTCCATAGTAGTTGTATATCCATCTACCAGTACATTATGTATGTAAAGAGGAATATTATTTAGATCTTTAGGTAGAGAAAATCCTCCTATACTTAGCAGTGCAGCTAACATCTCCATAGTAGTTGTATATCCATCTACCAGTACATTATGCCTGTAACGAAGAATATTATTTAGATCTTTAGGTAGAGAAAATTCTCCTATACTTAGCAGTGCAGCTAGCATCTCCATAGTAGATTATCTATTTACTAGTACATTATGTCTGTAAAAAAGAAGAATATTATTTAGATCTTTAGGTAGAGAAAATTCTTCTATACTTAGCAGTGCAGCTAACATCTCCATAGTAGTTGTATTTCCATCTACCAGTACATTATGCCTGTAAAGAAGAAGAATATTATTTAGATCTTTAGGTAGAGAAAATCCTCTCATACTTGGCAGTGCATCTAACATCTCCATAGTAGATGTATATCCATCTACCAGTACATTATGCCTGTAAAGACGAAGAATATTATTTAGATCTTTAAGTAGAGAAAATCCTCCTATACTTAGCAGTGCAGCCAACATCTCCACAGTAGATGTATATCTATCTACCAGTACATTATGCCTGTAATGAAGAAGAATATCATTTAGATATTTAGGTAGAGAAAATCCTCTCATACTTGGCAGTTCAGCTAACATCTCCATAATAGTTGTATATCCATCTACCAGTACATTAAGCCTGTAAAGAAGAAGAATATTATTTAGATATTTAGGCAGAGAAAATTCTCCTATACTTAGCAGTGCAGCTAACATCTCCATAGTAGATTATCTATCTACCAGTACATTATGCCTGTAAAGAAGAAGAATATTATTTAGATCTTTAGGCTGAGAAAATCCTTATATACTTGGCAGTGAATCTAACATCTCCAAAGTAGATGTATATCTATCTACCAGTGCATTATGCCTGTAATGAAGAAGAATATCATTTAGATATTTAGGTAGAGAAAATCCTCTCATACTTGGCAGTGCTTCTAACATCTCCATAGTAGATGTATATATATGTGGGGGACCTTCTCCAATGTCAAAGGAGGAGAGAAATAGAACGATCATCTTGAGTGAGAAACATGCAGAGCAATTCGGCAGAAAGAGTGAGCACACTCAGCAATGGTCAGCGAGCTACTGCAAAATATCAGTTGCCAACTCAAAAGTAATGAAAGTGGTCACAAACGGCGTTTTTTTGCATTTTTTGTTCAGTAATTTCTTTTTGGAATTTTTTTTACAACTTTTTTTTATCTGGCATCACGCCTATCCCCTTGATATATACCAGGCGATATCACAAATACCTACTTATAAAATGACAACATTTTAAGAATTGGGGGTAGCACGGTGCAAAAAGCGAACCCATCGATAACTTTATCGACCCCTTCACCGGCACGTCGCCCGCACCCATCTACTCTTGATTGACATGATAAGAAATATGAATCTTGAGATTCTCGAGGGGTTAACCCTCCTTCTCTTTTATTCGCACCAAATTGGGTGCCATAAATAGCCGAAGGTGCAGCGTAGTGGGGGGGGGCTGTTGATTGGGTGTCTCAGAAGCCGTATTCTGTGTGACCCGTGGGGTGAGAGCCCATATATCACCCACTGACAGCTACAGAAAAGCCGCAGATTAGCAACTAAATCGGTTATTGATCAGTCAAGCGCTTGGCTGGACGGGATGCGTTAGGGACGCGTCAGCCGATCCCGGAGAGTGTATGAGTGTGCGAGGAAGGAGGAAGGGGGGGGCAGCGGACTGTCATAGGGGACCTTTAACCCTGTCCATGCCAGGCGGGCCGACACCAGATCACTGCCCGGTAGGGAACGGCGGAAGGATTAAGTTGTCGATGGATAACAAGGCCGGGGTCTCTGGCGGTGGGCATCTTTAACCCTTTCAGATAAATAGTATCGTCTCAACGACGCCGGGAGAGATTACTTTTTTTCATTTGTGACATCAAGAAATAATATCACAACCTACTGGTCTGCCATCTACTACAGCACATCCTCCAGTAACAACAAGGGGAAGACAGGAGCTTTTCCTCATGTTATCACCCCTTTCCTTCATATTATCCCTCCTCTTCTTCATGTTATCACTACTTTTCTTTATGTTATCGCCCATTTTCTTCATGATTACGAGTACTGAGCACCCGAGCATGGTAGTGCCCACTCATCACTAGTTACCAGTACTGAGCACCCGAGCATGGTAGTGCTCACTCATCACTAGTTACCAGTACTGAGCCCCCGAGCATGGTAGTGCCCGCTCATCACTAGTTACGAGTACTGAGCACCCGAGCATGGTAGTGCCCGCTCATCACTAGTTACCAGTACTGAGCACCCAAGCATGGTAGTGCCCGCTCATCACTAGTTACCAGTACTGAGCACCCGAGCATGGTAGTGCCCGCTCATCACTAGTTACCAGTACTGAGCACCCGAGCATGGTAGTGCCCACTCATCACTAGTTACCAGTACTGAGCACCCAAGCATGGTAGTGCCCGCTCATCACTAGTTACCAGTACTGAGCACCCGAGCATGGTAGTGCCCGCTCATCACTAGTTACCAGTACTGAGCACCCGAGCATGGTAGTGCTCACTCATCACTAGTTACCAGTACTGAGCCCCCGAGCATGGTAGTGCCCGCTCATCACTAGTTACGAGTACTGAGCAGCCGAGCATGGTAGTGCTCGCTCATCACTAGTTACGAGTACTGAGCACCCGAGCATGGTAGTGCCCGCTCATCACTAGTTACCAGTACTGAGCACCCGAGCATGGTAGTGCCCGCTCATCACTAGTTACCAGTACTGAGCACCCGAGCATGGTAGTGCTCGCTCATCACTAGTTACGAGTACTGAGCACCCGAGCATGGTAGTGCCCGCTCATCACTAGTTACCAGTACTGAGCACCCGAGCATGGTAGTGCCCGCTCATTACTAGTTACGAGTACTGAGCACCCGAGCATGGTAGTGCCCGCTCATCACTAGTTACCAGTACTGAGCACCCGAGCATGGTAGTGCCCGCTCATCACTAGTTACCAGTACTGAGCACCCGAGCATGGTAGTGCTCACTCATCACTAGTTACCAGTACTGAGCCCCCGAGCATGGTAGTGCCCGCTCATCACTAGTTACCAGTACTGAGCACCCGAGCATGGTAGTGCCCGCTCATCACTAGTTACGAGTACAGAGCACCCGAGCATGGTAGTGCCCGCTCATCACTAGTTACCAGTACAGAGCACCCGAGCATGGTAGTGCCCACTCATCACTAGTTACTAGTACTGAGCACCTGAGCATGGTAGTGCCCGCTCATCACTAGTTACTAGTACTGAGCACCTGAGCATGGTAGTGCCCGCTCATCACTAGTTACTAGTACTGAGCACCTGAGCATGGTAGTGCCCGCTCATCACTAGTTACTAGTACTGAGCACCTGAGCATGGTAGTGCCCACTCATCACTAGTTAATTTAAAAGACACTATAGTTATAAATGGTAGGAGATGGCTCTGTTACAGAAACCTCTTTGGGGTCCAACTTTCCGCTTCCACCGTTATCACACATAGGGAGGAATGGCGCAATTTGAAGCCACCGTAACTATTGTCAGGTACTTTAACTTATACAGTATTTAACCATTTATATGCTATTATGTATGAAAGTCCTTCCTATTGGTGAAAATCTTATAAAACTTCTATAATGTGGGGTTGTCGTGCGCTCATCTATATGCGCGGCCTCAGCCCTCGCTCGCTCTCCATGGTATCGTATTCTCCGTCTTCTGTGTTACTTAGTTTCATTTAGCCACAAGCAAGTGTTCAATCAGAGAAGATTAAATGCATCATGAAAGCCATCTGTCATCCCGTCACGGGAGGGGTCTACGGCGGGCATCGCCACTAAACCAAAGAGCTTGCACCCAACTCACGTGCACCTTCATGCACTTTCTCGTATCGTATTGTCAGTAGGAGTCTTCCTTCAGATCTTGGATGCTGACCATACCAAAGGTGGAGAGATCATAATAGGCAATTGCTTAAAGGACAATTCCCTAACATTCTCACAATGGAATATTGCTCGTCCATCATAAAGTTATGTATTTGGGGCTAAGATACATTTTTGCAATTGGGTTTCATTAAATATTTTGCACCGTTTGCCTTTTATAGCGTCTACGTTGTAGTGTCTATATCTGGCAATGGAATGAGTTAACTGAGAATCTGTCAGTGAGCTCTTTTTGACGTTCTGTAGAGTTTGTAACACTTTTATCTGTTTTGTTTTTTTTCTGATCACCCTCTGCTGATGGCCACTGAATGTGAGACAACCAAATGATGAATGGCCACCGTCGTTTTAATGAACTGTGTAAATCAGTGGCCCAAGAAAAAACATGTTGTTTCTCCTTTTTCTCCATTTATGAGCCACATCTCCTTTGGATCCACAGCTACACTGTTCAATACTATGGTATAATATCTTCCATGCTGCTGCTGATTTTTTAGTATATTTTCTAACTCACCACAGCACTGGATTCATAGCTACACTGCTCAATACTGAGGTATAATATCCTCCATGCTGCTGCTGATTATTTTTATTAGGTTTTTAACTCACCACAGCACTGCATTCTTAGCTACGCTACTCAATACTGAGGTATGTCCTCCATGCTGCTGCTTATTTTTTTTAGTAAGTTATCTAACTCACCACAGCACTGGAATCACAGCTACGCTGGTCAATACTGTGGTATAATATCCTCCATGCGGCTGCTGTTTTTTTTTAGTACGTTTTCTAACTCACCACAGCACTGGAATCACAGCTACACTGCTCAATACTGTGGTATAATATCCTCCATGCTGCTGCTGATGTTTTTAGTAAGTTTTCTAACTCATCACAGCACTGGAATCACAGCTACACTGCTCAATACTGTGGTATAATATCCTCCATGCTGCTGCTGATGTTTTTAGTAAGTTTTCTAACTCATCACAGCACTGGAATCACAGCTACACTGCTCAATACTGAAGTATAATATCCTCCATGTGGCTGCTGTTTGTTTTATTAAGTAAGTAGTCTAACTAAACACAGAACTGGATTCATAGCTACACTGCTCACTACTGTGGTATAATATCCTCCATGCTGCTGCTGATTTTTTTAGTGCGTTTTCTAACTCATCATAGCACTGGATTCACAGCTACTCTGCTCAATACTGTGGTATAATGTCCTCCATGCTGCTGCTGATTTTTTTTCGTAAGTTTTTTGACTCTCCAAAGCACTGGATTCACAGCTATGCTGCTCAATACTGTGGTATAATATCCTCCATGCTACTACTGATTATTTTTATTAGGTTTTTAACTCATCATAATAATTGATTCACAGCTACACTGCTCAACATTGTGGTATAATGTCCTCTATACTGCTGCTGATGTTTTTTTTTTCTTTTTCAGTAAGTTTTCTAACTTTCCAAAGCACCGGATTCACAGCTACGCTGCTCAATACTGTGGTATAATATCCTCCATGCTGCTGCTGATTTTGAGCATGTATTGCATACAGAGAGGAAATCAGGAATCCCTTATGTTGGTGTGTGAAGTTTATGGATGATATCATAGCAGCTCGTCTCCATTCGGGAGCTCAGAGTGAACTGAAGATGAGAGCAACAATGTAAAGGTAAAAATTGCAAAAATAAATTATATATTGGTATCGTGTATACGGCAGCTGATTCTTAACTGACTGCCAGGCTTTATTAGTAGCACAGTTTGCTGGATTCACAGCTACACTGCTCAGTACTGCTGTGTAATGTCCTCCATACTGCTACTTTTACTGAACATAAGCTACATAGAGATATGAGAGCAGGAATCCCTTATGCCAAAGTGTGCAGTGTATGGAAAACATCACTGCTTCTAGTCTTCACTAGCTCAGACACAACTGAAAATTAAAGAGAAGGGAAAACTGGTGAATAATGTAGGATACTAATGATAAAATGACCAAAAATGGCTAATCATTAACCGCTTTTAGAGACAGGAATCAGGAATCCCTCATGTCTATGTGTACTGTGTATGGGAGACATCCTAACTGCTGGTCTCCACTAGCTCAGAGATAACTGAAAAATAGAGAGAGAGCCTGCAGAGGGAAAATCTTGGTAAAAATGCAGGATAACTGTGATATAATGGACTAAAAAGGGGTTATTCATCCTTTACACATATGACAGGTTATTCTAAAATGACAGGAATGCTTTATTAATAGCACAGTTTGCTGGATTCACAGCTGCACTGCTCCTAAAAATGGGAGAGAAAGCATGCAGAGGTACTGATGTATAATGTCCTTCATGCTGCTGCTTCTTCTGATCATATGCTATATAGAGACAGGAGTGCAGGAATCCCTCATGCCAAAGTGTGTAGCATATAGAAAACATCAGAGCAGCTAGTCTTCACTAGCTCAGAGAGAACTGAAAATGGGAGAGAGAGCCTGCAGAGGTACTCCATGCTGCTGCTTCATATGTCCTCCATGCTGCTGCTTCTTCTGAACATGTGCTATATAGACACAGGAGAGCAGGAATCCCTCATACCAAAGTGTGCAACTTATGGAAAACATAATAGCAGCTGGTCTCCACTAGCTCAGAAGCAACTGAAAATTAGAGACGGGGAAAACTAGGGAAAATGAAGGATGCTATTGATATATTGATCAAAAAAGGTTTAATCCTTGGAAGCTCATTCTAAAATTACAGGTATGCTTTATTAATAACACAATGTGCTGGATTCACATCTGCTCTGCTCAGTCCTGCTGTATAATGCCCTCCATGCTGCTGCTTATTTTGAACATGTGCTAGATAGAGACAGGAGAGTAGGAATCCCTCATACCAAAGTGCACAACTTAATTAAAACATCATAGCTTCTAGTCTCCACTAGCTCAGAGACAAGTGAAAATTAGAGATAGGGGAAAACTGGTGAAGAAAGCAGGATACTAGTGATATAATGACCAAAAAGGGTTAATCATTAACAGCTTATGCTAAAATGACAGGAATGCTTTATTAACAGCACAGTTTGCTGGATTCACAGGTACACTGCTCAGTACTGCTGTATGATGTCCTCCATGCTGTTGCTTCTTTTGAACGTAAGCTACATAGAAACAGGACATCCGGATTTCCTCATGCCAAAGTGGGCAGCATAAGGAAACCATCATAGCAGCTAGTCTCCACTAGCTCAAAGACAACTGAAAATTGGAGAGAAAACCTACAGAGGTACTGCTGTATAATGTCCTCCATGCTGCGGCGTCTTCTGAACATGTGTTACATAGACACAGGAGAGCAGGAATCCCTCATACCAAAGTGCACAACTTAATGAAAACATCATAGTTTCTAGTCTCCACTAGCTCAGAGACAACTTAAAATTAGAGATGGGGGAAAACTGGTGAATAATGCAGGATACTAGTGATATAATGACCAAAAAGGGTTAATCCTTGACAGCTTATTCTAAAATGACAGGAATGCTTTATTAATAGCACAGTTTGCTGGATTCACAGTTACACGGCTCAGTACTTCTGGAGAATGTCCTCCATTCTGCTGCTTCTTTTGAACATAAGCTACAAAAAGACGGAAGAGGAGGAATCCCTCATGTCAAAGTGGGCAGCATAAAGAAAACATCAGAGAAGCTGGTATCCACTAGCCCAGAGACAACTGAAAATGGGAGAGAAAGCCTGCAGAGGTACTGCTATATAATATCCTTCATGCTGCTTCTTCTTCTGAGTATATACTACATAGAGACAAGAGAGTGGGAATCCCTCATGCCAAAGTGTGCAGTGTATGGAAACCATCATAGGTTCTAGTCTCCACTAGCTCAGAGACAGCTGAAAATGTGAGAGCCTGCAGAGGTACTGCTGTATAATGTCCTTCATGCTGCTACTTCTTCTGAGTGTATACTACATAGAGACAGTAGAGCAGGAATCCCTCATGCCAAAGTGTGCAGTGTATGTAAAACATCATAGGTTCTAGTCTCCACTAGCTCAGAGACAGCTGAAAATGGGAGAGAAAGCCTGCAGAGGTACTGCTATATAATGTCCTCCATGCTGCTACTTCTTTTGAGTGTATACTACATAGAGACAGTAGAGCAGGAACCCCTTATGACAAAGTGTTCAGTGTATGGAAACCATCATAGGTTCTAGTCTCCACTAGCTCAGAGACAACTGAAAATTAGAGAGGGGAAAAAATTTAGGATACTAGAGATATATTAGCCAGAAAAAAAGGTTAATTCTTGACAGCTTGAGCGTTATGGTGGGACATGTGACTATACTTAGTATTCGCGGCTTCATATATATTAGATTTGTAAACCATCGTTAGTTTTGAAAATTTCTATAGTATGGGCTTGTAGACCAGGCTGCGATGTAGCAGAGCTGTGAATAATGCATACGTTCCTCTAATAATGAGCCCTACTAAACCCTGTGACAAATGAATCCACAATGCGCACAAGTAATCACCGCGAATGATGCATGGTCCATGAGCGCAAGACAAAGGAACAAACTGTATCCATCATCTGTGGGCAAATACAAATCTATCATCATTTTATGTTTCTAAATGATGGTTTTTCTTGTGATTAGGTGCCAGTTACAATGCTGCTGTCCAAGACGGTCACCGGACTCCTTCAGGGACACCCAGGGGTGACGACAACTTCTGCCCATTCTTTACTATGGCTCCATTCACACTGGGGACACAGGACTCCTGTTCTTTTCAGCAGTAGGACCTTTAATGTCATACCTTTATCATCTGTCCTGTGGATAGCTTCACCAGCTCTTTTCTCAGTCCCCCTCTTTTTATATTTGGCATCAGCTTCATCCTCCTCCTTCCCCCTCTTTGTATATTTGGCACCAGCTTTGTCCTCCTTCTTTACCCTCTTTGTATATTTGGCACCAGCTTCATCCTCCTCCTTAACCCTCTTTGTATATTTTGCACCAGCCTTATCCTCCTTCTTCACCCTCTTTGTATATTTTGCACCAGCCTTGTTCTCCTTCTTGCCTTCTTCATCCTCTGTGCACAAAGGACACCAGCTTTGTCCTCCTTGGGACTCCTGTTCTTTTCAGCAGTAGGACCTTTAATGTCATACCTTTATCATCTGTCCTGTGGATAGCTTCATCCTCCTCCTTCACCCTCTGTGTATATTTGGCACCAGCTTCCTCTGCCTTCATCCTCATTGTATATTTGGCACCAACTTCATCCTCCTTCACCTCCTTTGTATATTTGCCACGAGCTTTGTCCTCGTCATTCACCCCTTTGTATATTTGGCACCAGCTTCACCCTCCTTCTTCCCCCTCTTTGTATATTTGGTGCCATCTTCATCCTTCTTCCCAATCATTGTATATTTGCCACCAGCTTTGTCCTCCTTTACCTTTTTATATATTTTTCCCCAGCTTTGTCCTCCTCTTTTCATATTTGGCACCAGTTTCGTCCTCCTTCACCCTCTTTGTATATTTGGCAGCAACTTCATCCTCCTTCGTCCTCTTTGCATATTTGGCACCAGCTTCGTCCTCCTTCATCCTCTTTGTATATGACACCAACTTCATCCTCCTTCGTCCTCTTTGTATATTTGGCACCAGCTTCGTCCTCCTTCATCCTCTTTGTATATGACACCAACTTCATCCTCCTTCGTCCTCTTTGTATATTTGGCACCAGCTTCATCCTCCATCACCCTTTTTGCATATTTGGCAGCAGCTTTGTCCTCCTCCTTCACACTCTGTGTACATTGGACTCCAGCTTCTTATTCTTCCCATCTTTTATATTTATTCCATACTTCAGTCTTGTCTTTCTAGGTTTTTCTCCCTCTCCTCCATATGTTCCTCTCTGCTTTGTGCCATTGATCTGTATATAACATCTTTACACCTTACTTCGCACCTTTGGACCTCATGCTGTTTAAGCCCTTAGGTCTCATATATGATATAGATCCAAGCTGAGAGCGTGCCTCCCTCGTCTAGTAAAATACAATACACTGATACCTCAGGGGTTAATCCGCACAAGATTCTTGATTTAATATCGCAATCTTTTGGGTAACATAGATTTAGATGTCTTAAAAATGGGACTTTTGTCAAGACCGTCGTATATAGATTGGTGAATGAAAACATTCTTGATTTGATTCAAAAGTTGAGAATTCCTCTTCAACAAATTCTACCAAGGTAGCTGAGATGTCGTTACCATGTGTCAGTGTAGATAAGAAAGATAAGAAATCAGTCTGGGGCTCATTACTGGAGAGATATATATGTTGTGATCTTTTGGTTGTATATGCTGGTGTTAAAGGATATGATGTCAGGTGAAATAACATATTTAAAGGATTTTTTTCATCTTCATATATGGGTATTGTTGGATAGTGCTTGTAAATCCACGCAATTTTGCTTTTTACTGTTTGTTAAAATTTGCAGCTGTTATTGAGATATTAACACTTGTTCTTTTGTTTACAACTTATGACTTAAAGGGTTAATATTCTCATATTCATATATGGCTATTGTCTGATTCGTCTGGTCAAAACAAGCACTTTTGCCATTTACTGCTTGTTAAAATTTGCAGCCGTTATTGAGATATTAACACTTGTTCTTTTGTTTACAACTTATGACTTAAAGGGTTAATATTCTAATTTTCATATATGGCTATTGTCTGATTCGTCTGGTCAAAACAAACACTTTTGCAATTTACTGCTTGTTAAAATTTCCAGCCGTTCTTGAGATATCAATACTTTTAAGTACAGCACGTTGCCTTGGAAACCAACCACTGCTGCTAGACAATAGAATGTGAGCAGTGCTTACCAGCTCTTTTCTATTCAGCTTGTAAGCATGACTTTTAAAATGGGATTAGAAGGATTGCTGGAGGGCGCTGATACTTTCTAATCCAAGCCAGCTTCAGCGCAGGGCTTACAAGCTTCACAGCAGGAGTGGTCGGTTTCCTACGCAACGAACCTAAAAGTATTGATATCTCAAGAACGGCTGCCAATTTTAACAAGCGGTAAATTGCAAAAGTGTTTGTTTTAATAAGACGAATCTGACAATAGCCATATATGATGATGGGAATATTAACCCTTTAAGTTCTTACAGAATGTGTGAGTGGCTTTATTCATCCAAGGGCAATTTATGGGTGAACATTCAGTATTTTTTTGCTGATGCCAGATAAGCAGAACATCACCAGAGTAGGTTATAGAAAAAAAAATAATACATTCACAGTCAGCAAGCGGAGATCTTGAAAATGATGAGAAATTGAAGCAGAAAGTTAATTTGCTGAAGCAGGGAAGGATTTCAGCCTCTAAGTGTAAATAAGAGTTTTCATATTCACTGACAGCAAGCAGAGATGTTGAAAAAGATAATCTACAGAGGATGGTTGTATCACACACGACCGGCAGCCGCAGCTCAGGTTATCACAGGGGACAGCAGCAATCAGTGGTAATGGTAATAGGCAGCCGATAACTGGTATCCCTCGCCTCCCGTTCCCGGTACTGAAGCTCTCCTCCCTGCCATCAATATTAATTCTTATTTTATAAACAAGGATAAGAGTTAATTAGTTACCTAACAGAAATAATACAAAGCATGACAGAGATTTATCTGATTGCTGAAGACAGAGACTGTGAGTAGGCGGCAGAATGAATGAGCGCGGAGCGAGCGGAGACAGGGAAGACTGAAAAGGAGACCGCCAACCCCAGAGCCAAGGAGGAAGGGGAGATGGAAGACGCTGGGCCAAAAGCAAGAAAGGGGAGATGGAAGACGCTGGGCCAAAAGCAAGAAAGGGGAGATGGAAGACGCTGGGCCAAAAGCAAGAAAGGGGAGATGGAAGACGCTGGGCCAAAAGCAAGAAAGGGGAGATGGAAGACGCTGGGCCAAAAGCAAGAAAGGGCCAAAAGCAAGAAAAGGGAGGTGGAAGACGCTGGGCCAAAAGCAAGAAAGGGCCAAAAGCAAGAAAGGGGAGATGGAAGACGCTGGGCCAAAAGCAAGAAAGGGGAGATGGAAGACGCTGGGCCAAAAGCAAGAAAGGGCCAAAAGCAAGAAAAGGGAGGTGGAAGACGCTGGGCCAAAAACAAGAAAGGGGAGATGGAAGACGCTGGGCCAAAAGCAAGAAAGGGGAGATGGAAGACGCTGGGCCAAAAGCAAGAAAGGTGAGATGGAAGACGCTGGGCTAAAAGCAAGAAAGGGGAGATGGAAGACGCTGGACCAAAAGCAAGAAAGGGGAGATGGAAGACGCTGGGCCAAAAGCAAGAAAGGGGAGATGGAAGACGCTGGGCCAAAAGCAAGAAAGGGGAGATGGAAGACGCTGGGCCAAAAGCAAGAAAGGGGAGATGGAAGACGCTGGGCCAAAAGCAAGAAAGGTGAGATGGAAGACGCTGGGCCAAAAGCAAGAAAGGGGAGATGGAAGACGCTGGACCAAAAGCAAGAAAGGGGAGATGGAAGACCCTGGGCCAAAAACAAGAAAAGGGAGATGGAAGACACTGGGCCAAAAACAAGAAAGGGGAGATAGAAGACACTGGGCCAAAAGCAAGAAAGGGGAGATGGAAGACATTGGGCCAAAAGAAAGAAAGGGGGAGATGGAAGACGCTGGGCCCAAAACAAGAAAGGGCCAAAAGCAAGAAAAGGGAGGTGGAAGATGCTGGGCCAAAAGCAAGAAAGGGGAGATGGAAGACGCTGGGCCAAAAGCAAGAAAGGGGAGATGGAAGACACTGGGCCAAAAACAAGAAAAGGGAGATGGAAGACACTGGGCCAAAAACAAGAAAGGGGGAGATGGAAGACACTGGGCCAAAAGCAAGAAAAGGGAGGTGGAAGACGCTGGGCAAAAAGCAAGAAAGGGCGAAAGCAAAAAAGGGGAGATGGAAGACGCTGGGCCAAAAGCAAGAAAGGGGAGATGGAAGACGCTGGGCCAAAAGCAAGAAAGGGCCAAAAGCAAGAAAAGGGAGGTGGAAGACGCTGGGCCAAAAGCAAGAAAAGGGAGATGGAAGACGCTGGGCCAAAAGCAAGAAAGGGGAGATGGAAGACGCTGGGCCAAAAGCAAGAAAGGGCCAAAAGCAAGAAAAGAAGGGTGGAAGATGCTGGGCCAAAAGCAAGAAAGGGGAGATGGAAGACGCTGGGCCAAAAGCAAGAAAGGGGAGATGGAAGACACTGGGCCAAAAACAAGAAAAGGGAGATGGAAGACACTGGGCCAAAAACAAGAAAGGGGGAGATGGAAGACACTGGGCCAAAAGAAAGAAACGGGAGATGGAAGACGCTGGGTCAAAAGCAAGAAAGGGCCAAAAGCAAGAAAAGGGAGGTGGAAGACGCTGGGCCAAAAGCAAGAAAGGGCGAAAGCAAAAAAGGGGAGATGGAAGAAACTGGGCCAAAAGCAAGAAAGGGGAGATGGAAGACGCTGGGCCAAAAGCAAGAAACGGGAGATGGAAGACGCTGGGCCAAAAGCAAGAAACATGAGATGGAAGACGCTGGGCCAAAAGCAAGAAACGGGAGATGGAAGACGCTGGGCCAAAAGCAAGAAAGGAGAGATGGAAGACACTGGGCCAAAAGCAAGAATGGGATGATGGAAGACGCTGGGCCAAAAGCAAGAATGGGATGATGGAAGACGCTGGGCCAAAAGCAAGAATGGGGAGATGGAAGACACTGGGCCAAAAGCAAGAAAGGGGATATCGTAGACGCTGGGCCAAAAGCAAGAAAGGGGGAGATGGAAGACGCTGGGCCAAAAGCAAGAAGGGGTGAAAAGCAAGAAAGGGGAGATGGAAGACGCTGGGCCAAAAGCAAGAAACGGGAGATGGAAGACGCTGGGCCAAAAGCAAGAAACGGGAGATGGAAGACGCTGGGCCAAAAGCAAGAAACATGAGATGGAAGACGCTGGGCCAAAAGCAAGAAACATGAGATGGAAGACGCTGGGCCAAAAGCAAGAAACGGGAGATGGAAGACGCTGGGCCAAAAGCAAGAAAGGAGAGATGGAAGACACTGGGCCAAAAGCAAGAATGGGATGATGGAAGACGCTGGGCCAAAAGCAAGAATGGGATGATGGAAGACGCTGGGCCAAAAGCAAGAATGGGGAGATGGAAGACGCTGGGCCAAAAGCAAGAAAGGGGATATCGTAGACGCTGGGCCAAAAGCAAGAAAGGGGGAGATGGAAGACGCTGGGCCAAAAGCAAGAAGGGGTGAAAAGCAAGAAAGGGGAGACGGAAGACACTGGGCCAAAAACAAGAAAGGGTGAGATGGAAGACACTGGGCCAAAAGTAAGAAAGGGTGAGATGGAAGACACTGGGCCAAAAGTAAGAAAGGGTGAGATGGAAGACACTGGGCCAAAAACAAGAAAGGGTGAGATGGAAGACAGTGGGCCAAAAGCAAGAAAGGGGGATATCGTAGACGCTGGGCCAAAAGCAAGAAAGGGGGAGATGGAAGACGCTTGGCCAAAAACAAGAAAGGGCCAAAAGCAAGAAAGGGGAGATGGAAGACACAGGGCCAAAAGCAAGAAGGGGTGAAAAGCAAGAAAGGGGAGATGGAAGACACTGGGCCAAAAGTAAGAAAGGGTGAGATGGAAGACACTGGGCCAAAAACAAGAAAGGGGAGATGGAAGACACTGGGCCAAAAACAAGAAAGGGGAGATGGAAGACACTGGGCCAAAAACAAGAAAGGGGAGATGGAAGACACTGGGCCAAAAACAAGAAAGGGGAGATGGAAGACACTGGGCCAAAAGCAAGAAAGGGCCAAAAGCAAGAAAGGGCCAAAAGCAAGAAAGAGAAGATTGAAGACGCTGGGCCAAAAGCAAGAAAGGGGAGATGGAAGACGCTGGGCCAAAAACAAGAAAGGGGAGATGGAAGACACTGGGCCAAAAACAAGAAAGGGGAGATGGAAGACACTGGGCCAAAAGTAAGAAAGGGTGAGATGGAAGACACTGGGCCAAAAGTAAGAAAGGGTGAGATGGAAGACACTGGGCCAAAAACAAGAAAGGGGAGATGGAAGACACTGGGCCAAAAACAAGAAAGGGGAGATGGAAGACACTGGGCCAAAAACAAGAAAGGGGAGATGGAAGACACTGGGCCAAAAGCAAGAAAGGGCCAAAAGCAAGAAAGGGCCAAAAGCAAGAAAGAGAAGATTGAAGACGCTGGGCCAAAAGCAAGAAAGGGGAGATGGAAGACGCTGGGCCAAAAGTAAGAAAGGGTGAGATGGAAGACACTGGGCCAAAAGTAAGAAAGGGTGAGATGGAAGACACTGGGAGATATTTCCACTTTTTGTTTACAGCTTGTTACCTTGGTGTCACGAGTGTCAGACAGTCCTGTGGTGTCTGGCAATAGAAGGTCACAGCGTTTGGCTGCGCAAAATGCTCACTGACTTTTCTGTTATTCTTGCTGTCAGTATTCAATGTACTAGGTATGTCCTCTGCTGGTTTTTAATTTTTCATCCTTTTCCCTTTAGGACCCTGCGTAGCTCCTCTTCCCTTCAGCTGCTAATCATCTGTATTTCCTCTTGTGTTTAAATACTCTCATTTTCCCTGGACTTGTGCTGGAGATATTCAGTTCATTCACAAGCACTGGATGCAAGCAGGCGGCTTGCACTCATCTGTAGGATCGTTGCTGCTCTTTGCTGAACTTCTTCCTGAGACATCTGGAGATAAGTTGTTCATGCACTTTCTCCATGTTTGTGCTCTCTGTGTCTATTTTAGTCTTTAGTGGGGTTGACAAAGGGCTCATCCCACCTGTTCTGGATCTAGGGCCTGTAGTGCCCATCCCCACCAGGGGGGGACACTTCTCCTCTCACCTGCCCGGTTCCAGCATGGGTCCCACGCGTGCTCCCGCTCCCATCCTCCGGTGGCGGCGGCCATCCTCTCACCTGCCCTGCGGCTCTGCAGCCCCCTCTCCTGCCTCAGGTCCTGCCGCAGTCTTCTCACAATCCCGGGTCATGCGCCCTGCTCCAGAGTCTGCTGCTTCTTCCTGCTCCAAGGCCACATGCAGGTCTTCAGTAAGTGCTCATAGAGTGCACGCGCGGCCACGGCCCTTACTTAAAGTGGTAGCATCCCATTACGTGGAAGTGACCTCAGAGGTCACCTGTTACCTGAAGGGTATTTTAGTTCGCCTCCCCTAACAGGAGGCGCCTGAGCAACATTGCCAGTAGCGCGTTGCTAGTTCTCAGGTCCCCAGTTGTTATTGTGTCTAGTCCCTGTATCTGTCCCAAGTTATTAACCTCTGTCTTGTCCTAGAGTGTCATCACCTTCATCGCCTGTGTGCCGTCACATCAGTGCCTTGACCGCTCTACCATCCGTCTGAGCCATCTCCTGATTGTCACGTCAGCTGAGCCTCCACCACAGTGCCGTCTCGTCTCTGCCTCCACTTTGGTGCCACTACAACTCGGACTCCAGTATTGGATGTTGTGACTATATCCGTCCGTAAGAGACTGCCCCCTCTGGTCCCAGGCTGCCGTGCATTTACGCCTTCTGTTGGAAGCACTGCACAGTCCCTGTATAGGAGTTTGCTGCTGGTCACTTCCTCAGGGGAGTCCGGTGTATAGTCCAGTGGGTCCACCCCCGGGCGCTCGCCGCTCCTCAGTGAGCGCAACAGGGCCCAGCTCTAGGGTTATCCTAGAGTCAGGGTCATATATTCATCTGAAGAAACGTTTATTGCTGTTCCTCTCCCTAAGTCATCCTGGAGATAAGTTGTTCATGTGCTTTCCCCTGTGTGTGTTCCCTGTGTCTTCTTTAGAGCTTAGTGGTGTTGACTAAGCCCTCATACCATCCATTCCTTACTTAGGGCCCAGTTCAGGGTTGGCCAGGGCTAGGTATCCTGCTCAGCGCATAGGTGTAGAACCTATCCAGGGTGGTGAGGGACTCCAGGGGCCAATGGTAAGTTCCTTTGTCTTCTTTAGTCTTTAGTAGGGTTAACAAAAAGCTCATCCCAACCATTCCCTATCTAGGACCCAGCTCTTGGATCAGCAAAGGTCAGGTATCCTGCTCGGTGAATAGGTGCGGAACCTATCTAGGGTGGTGAGAGACTCCAGGAGCTAGAGGTAAGTTCCTGTGTCTTCTTTAGTCTTTAGTAGGGTTGACGAAAAGCTCATCCCACCCGTTCCTTATCTAGGACCCAGCTCTTGGGTCAGTAAAGGTTAGGTATCCAGCTCGGCGAATAGCTGCGGAACCTATCTTGGGTGGTGAGGGACTCCAGGAGCCAGAGGTAAGTTCCTGTGTCTTCTTTAGTCGGGTTGACGAAGCGCTCATCCCACCCGTTCCCTATCTAGGACCCAGCTCTAGGGTCAGTAAAGGTCAGGTATCTTGCTCGGCGAATAGCTGCGAAACCTATCTAGGCTGATGAGGGACCCCAGCGTCCAGCAGTAGGTTTGGTCAGTGGTCACCATCTCCCCCTTCCCTAGACCAAGAGTTTCCCTTCTCTTCCCTTTTGCCGTACCTAGCGTGACACTTGGAGACCGACCACTGCTGCCAAAACTTAGAATATGCGCAGTGCTTACAGGTTATTTTCTATTGGTCAGGGGTCAGGTTTGGTCAGGGATCACCATCTCCCCTTTCCCTAGACTATGGGTTTCCCTTCTCTTTCCTTCACCGCACCTATACGTGACACTTGGAGACCGACCACCGCTGCCAAAGCGTAGAATATGCGCAGTGCGTAAAGGTTCTTTTCTTTTGTTCAGGGGTCAGGTTTGGTCAAGGGTTACCATCTTCCCCTTCCCTAGACCAAGGGTTTCCCTTCTCTTCCCTTTTGCCGTACCTAGAGCGACACTTGGAGACCGACCACCGCTGCCAAAGCATTGAATATGTTCAATGCTTACAGGTTTTTTCTATTGGCCAGGGGTCAGGTTTGGTCAAGGGTTACCATCTCCCCCTTCCCTAGACCAAGGGTTTCCCTTCTCTTCCCTTTTACCGTTCGCTTGGTACTCCCCCGTTCCTAGTGTGACACTTGGAGACCGACCACCACTGCCAAAGCGTAGAATATGCGCAGTGCTTAAAGGTTCTTTTCTTTTGGTCAGGGGTCAGGTTTGGTCAAGGGTCACAATCTCCCCCCTTCCATAGACCAAGGGTTTCCCGTCTCTTCCCTTTCACCGTTCGCTTGGTAGTCCCCCGTTCCTAGCGTGACACTTGGAGACCGACCGCCACAGCCAAAAAGTAGAATATGCGCAGTGCTTACAGATTCTTTTCCATTGGTTAGGGGTCAGGTTTGGTCAAGGGTTACCATCTCCCCCCTTCCCTAGATGCAGGGTTTCCCGTCTCTTCGCTTTCGCCGTTCTCTTGGTACTCCCCCGTTCCTAGCGTGACACTTGGAGACCGACCGCCACTGCCAAAAAGTAGAATATGCGCAATGTTTACAGATTCTTTTCCATTGGTTAGGGGTCAGGTTTGGTCAGGGGTCACCATCTACCCCTTCCCTAGACGCAGGGTTTCCCTTTGCTTCCCTTTCACCGGTCGCTTGGTACTCCCCCGTTCCTAGCATGACTCTTGGAGACCAACCACCACTGCTAAGGAGTACAACACCTTGTATGCCCTGTTTTGAATCTGGTCAGGATCACTGTAGGGCATTGTTACCTCCTAATCCTGACCATCTCCTGCGCAGTGTTTACAGGCCGAGGTGGTCGGTCTCCTAGGTAACGAGCTATAAACAAAAGTGTTAATATCTCAAGAACAGCTGTGAATTTTACGAAGCAGTAAATTGCAAAAGTGCTTGTTTCTACCAGCTCTATGGATGTTAGTTTTTTTGGGGGTCCTTGATGTCGAGTCTTTGGGATACCCCTGCAAAATGAGGTCTCTGGGTAATGGCCCGATTCGTGACTCCCCCTAAATTGGCCCGTGTTTGAGAGAAGAGGTCATGTCAAGGATGTATATTTTTGTAATTGCCAAGACCCTACGTCTGATATCGGCATGTCTTACATTAGCAAATCTTACAAAGAGTGACAGCCTCACCCGAACAAGAGACGGTCTCAGGCCGGAGCGAGGGAATCAATATGAAAAATTAGAAAACAGATGTGAGTGATAGAGAACGGTGGTAGACAAAGCATGGAGGGGAGGGCGGTGTAATAAAGATAAATAGGAGTGCTAAAGGTTAAACCAACCAGACAGGGTGAGATGGATTGGGGAGCTGCGCGGAGTGTCTGCAGCGATGGAGTCGTCTCTGCTCCACTTGTGACACAGGACCCGACCTCCTGTCCTCTCACGACCTGTCACCCATAACCGTCCTCTTCTCATCATCTGAGCTGTGGGCACAGGTACTCGCTGACAACACTGGGTGGCACTGCGGCATTCACAGCACAACTCAGCGCATCGCTCCTGACTTCTACTACACAAGTCTCAATACACAACTCACAGTCGCTGGAAACGCTTATCTCTGCCGCTTATCCTCATGTCCAATTTTTCTCGATTAGCCGCATATAAAATATTTCCATCTCTTTGAATATCTGCCAATCGTCGAGTGATAGATATCTTCAAGAATGTACAATAAAGGGTTAAGCTGCTCCTCGTGGGAGGGTTGTTTTAAGCTCCACCCATGCTCAGCTTTGAATATCTGCCAATCGTCGAGTGATAGATATCTTCAAGAATGCACAATAAAGGGTTAAGCTGCTCCTCGTGGGAGGGGGTTGTGTGAAGCACCACCAAGGTTCAGCTTTGAATATCTGCCAATCGTCTAGAGATATTTACAAGTATGTACAATAAAGGGTTAAGCTGATCCTCATGGGAGGGGTTTGTTTGAAGCTCCACCCATGCTCATCTTTGAATATCTGCCAATCATTGAGTGATAGATATTGACAAGAATGTACAATAAAGGGTTAAGCTGCTCCTCATGGGAGGAGTTTGAAGCTCCACCCATTCTCATCTTTGAATATCTGCCAATTGTTGAGTGATAGAGATATCTTCAAGAATGCACAATAAAGGCTTAAGCTGCTCCTCGTGGGAGGGGGTTGTGTGAAGCTCCACCAATGTTCAGCTTTGAATATCTGCCAATCGTCGAGAGATAGAGATATTTACAAGTATGTACAATAAAGGGTTAAGCTGCTCCTCGTGGGAGGAATTTGACATGAAGCTCCACCCATGCTCAGGTTTTTTTCCCCCAGTTGTCATCCACTCTGATCTATTTGGAGACTTACATTCCGTTTTTCCTGATCATCCATACACTGACGAGCAAAAAGGTAACTGTTCTCCACTCGCATCTTATATCAAACCTCTGTTTCTGACTGTATAGTACTTCAGAGCTGGATTCACAATGGTGCAGGCTTCAGAGCTCAACTTTCTGAGTTTGTTTTTTTTTTGTTGGCACAATGTTCACACATCATTTGGTGATTTCCGTTTTGTTAAAGGGTTTGAACATCAGGCACTGTTACATATGGCATCTGTAGAGGAGCTCAACTAAGCTGTTAGGCTGTTTCCAATAGCCAAAACAGTATAATTATTATACTCCAGAGCTTTATTTATAAAGACAACGTAACTCAGGATCACTACAAGATAAGTAAGGTAATGTAGGTACACAGTGACTGCACCAGCAGAATAGTGAGTGCAGCTCTGGAGTATAATACAGGATGTAACTCAGGATCACTACAAGATAAGTAAGGTAATGTAGGTACACAGTGACTGCACCAGCAGAATAGTGAGTGCAGCTCTGGAGTATAATACAGGAGGTAACTCAGGATCAGTAATGTAATGTAGGTACACAGTGACTGCAGCAGCAGAATAGTGAGTGCAGCTCTGGAGTATAATACAGGAGGTAACTCAGGGTCAGTAATGTAATGTATGTACACAGTGACTGCACCAGCAGAATAGTGTGTGCAGCTCTGAAGTACAATACAGGAGGTAACTCAGGATCAGTAATGTAATGTATGTACACAGTGACTGCAGCAGCAGAATAGTGAGTGCAGCTCTGGAGTATAATACAGAAGGTAACTCAGGATCAGTAATGTAATGAATGTACACAGTGACTGCACCAGCAGAATAGTGAGTGCAGCTCTGGAGTATAATACAGGATGTAACCCCGGATCAGTAATGTAATGTATGTACACAGTGACTGCCAGCAGAATAGTGAGTGCAGCTCTGAAGTACAATACAGAAGGTAACTCAGGATCAGTAATGTAATGTATGTACACAGTGACTGCACCAGCAGAATAGTGAGTGCAGCTCTGGAGTATAATACAGGAGGTAACTCAGGATCAGTAATATAATGTTTGTACACAGTGACTGCACCAGCAGAATAGTGAGTGCAGCTCTGGAGTATAATACAGGAGGTAACTCAGGATCAGTAATGTAATGTATGTACACAGTGACTGCACCAGCAGAATAGTGAGTGCAGCTCTGGAGGATAATACAGGAGGTAACTCAGGATCAGTAATGTATGTACACAGTGACTGCACCAGTAGAGCAGTGAGTGCAGCTCTGAGGTAAAATACAGGATGTAGAATTTATATTACATATATTAGGCAGGTGTGGATAAAATATTGCAAAGTAAAAATACTTTAAAAAACATAAGTGTTAATACTTAATTTTTATCAATGATCAAAAGAAAAATCGAAATCACATTAATATTTGGTGACCGTGTGGCGCCCTGGACAAGCCAGGGGCCACAGAGCACAACACCTACACACCCAACACTCCCGGTTAGGCACACCGAAGTCAGACACAAAACCCTTGTTGCCTTCCTCCAGGGGCTGATGATCACACCAGGGGATGGGCCAGGCGGTTGGCTCCGCCCACCGAGGAGTTCACAGTCCTGGAGGCGGGAAAAGAGCTCAGATTAGTTTTGACAGTGAAAGTGGAAGGAGGAAAGTGTAGTAGTGGAGCAACTGACTGACAGCGTCCGGGTGTGTGGCCCGGACAGACAGCAAGGTTGGCAGACGGTGGTGACCGTCTGCAGGAGTGGCCTATCGGAGTTACCGTAAGGACCGTGGACGGGCGGTGGCCCGGCGGTACCGGACCGGTACACGAAGAGAAGTCAGCACCATCTGGCAGGGGCTTGCGGACCCCGGCAAGGCTAGGAGTCGCCGTGAATTTGCCAAATTCGTTAGTGAAGGGGACCTCCGGGTTTCCCAACAGCCAAGTCCCGACAGAAGGCAACAGTCCAACCAAGTGAGAGAGACACCGCCACCGCCAAGGCAACCGTTTCTCAGGGCCAGAGCCTGCGGGCAAGAAGGGGGCTCCTCCAGCCCACATCCAAGCTGGGGAGCGGGTTACCGGTGGGGACCCATCGGAACCAACAACCGTACACAGGTGCAGGGAAAGGCAGTCACCATCAACCTGCCGGGAGAAACAACACCGCAGCCGTCTGTGGGACCCGTCCATCCAGCCGAGTGTTTTACTGAGAACTGTGTCTTCATCATTGGGCTGAGTGAGTACCACCGTGCCGTGCGGCACAGCGCTGCCCCTGCACCTCTCCAGGCCCCGTAACCCGCCTGCCATCCACCCCTACCCCATCACCGGGCCCTGGGACAACCAACCCCCTACCCACGGAGGGAGGAATTAACAACAAAGCTGCTCCCTGTCACCGCTCCCGGGATCCCCGTACAGAGCAGCGGTGGTGTCACCAAAATCACCACAACCGTGGGTGGCGTCACGGACAATAAATCCCCACAATCAATCCCCTTTTCACTCACGGGCGAGGAGCGCCGCTCGAGTCCCCGGGATCCGGCCCACCGCTCGAGCCACCACCGAGCAGCGGCAGTCGCAGCAGCAGCAGCGGCCGGACCCGAGCAGTGGGAGAGCGCGGCGTCCCCTCCTCCGCCCGCGACAACTGCCCTTTGCTTCATCAGTTCTAGTTACATTTGTCACAAGTGCACAATTTATGAAGGATTTCAGCACCAAGTTGTTCCAAACATCTTGGAGACCTGACCCCGGATCTTCTGTGTATGAGGCTTGTGTGGATCCTTCTGTCTCTTGATCCCAGACAGAACGGATGATGTGAGATCACGGCTCCGCGGGGGACGGATCATCTCCTCCAGGACTCCTCCTTCATGTCATTAGCTGGATGTTTGAGGTTGTTCCGCTGCAGAATAAATCCAGAGTCCAGAGCACCTGGTCCCATTTTTGTACACCCCAATTCCTATGTTTTCCTGCATAGCTTGGTCTCGATACCTTGTGGAAGGTCTGGTTTTTGGCTGCAATTTTTCCATGAAGATCACTTTGGCCAAATGTCTCCAAAGAATAGAATGATGTACCTGGTCCCACTGGTTGCTGCCAATTCTGATCTGATGGCACTGCTGGACATCTTCTGATTTCAAAAGGAGGAAAGCACGATTTATTTTTCATCTGCTGCACTAAGATTTCTTGGCCAACCACAGCGTCTAACGTTCTCCATGTTGTCCATTTCATGGTTCTTCATGAGAAACACATCTTGAAACCTTAGTCTTATATGAAGTATTTGCCTGGTAGAGACCTAGCTGATGCAGTATAACTACCTGGTGTTTTATCACTGTGCTCAGTCTTGACCTCTGACATGAAAACGTTGTGGAGACGCGAGGGTCAGTGGGTGCTCTCGTCTGCTGGCCCGGCTATCTTCAGATCAGGACACATCCTACTGAATGCCCAAGTTCCTTCACCGTCGGTAAAACACTACTCAACCTACAACACAAAGTGGGGGGAACCACACATTGGTAAGACTTTATTGGTTCACCAACAGGCAAAAACCATATGGAACATTCCATGAAAGAACACAAGATGGTACAAGCGACAGAGTCTAACCCTTCTGCTGGCCCACCAGGGATTAGAATCTTTGTGACTTTGGGGCTTCCAGGGTCAACAATCCCAGCCAGCAGCAGCCCGCTTTTGGTGGCCACCCACTGAGGAGATAGCTGACCAAGCAAAGCAAGGTATGCCGTTACCAAGAGGAAGAAGGAACCACCAGCACTATTCAGCGAGATAACCGCTCAATCCACTTAATCCAGGCTTATGATCGCACTATATGGCAGGAAATCCATAGAGTTTTGGTCACGGTGCTCTTTCCAATAGACAACAATCCACACAGTCCATGAAATAGAGACGGAAGGCACTCACCAAATATGCTTGCTAGCGTCGGTTGTAAAGACGCGAAACAGCCGTCGTCCGACGGATTGTGTGTTCCTACCTCCCTCACGCCTGTCCCCCTAACCTGATGGTCGAATAAACAACTTTTTTAATGAGCATATTTGGTGAGTGCCTTCCGTCTCTATTTCATGGAAGGTATGTCGTTAGGCAACCGAATTGTGTTCTCCAAGCAAATTTGTGGGTTCAGCATTGAGCAGTGAAGAAGTTCTGTGATCCTTCAGCTGAAACCATAACTCCTAGGCTGAAATCCTGTAGAATATCCACCTGGTGACGGAAGCAAGCCCTTTCCATTCAGGGTATTGGGTCTTACAGAATTGGTTAGAGATGGCTGCTCTCTCATTGGTCACTAGTTCTATTTTCTTCTGAATTATATAGTCAGAAGGGCTGAGGCAATCATCCACATTTACAGATAATATTGCTCAGATCAGTCTGACATAAGACAATGGCTAACTTCTCTTGATTTAACAAAGGAACCATATGTCTGGTCTAATTAAGAACAGATCACCCCCCACACAAGTCGTTACAACCGTCTTCCACAACCTTATCTTTGTAGGAGAGTTTGACTTTTCCTCATCCAGTTTTAACCCTCCTACACAGCTGTTTCTATTTTAGTTGTCTGTTTTTCAATAATAAGAAGGGCTGGGGCAATGCACATTTACAGACAATAGGGATTCGATCAGTCTGACAGACAATGGCTATCTTCTCTTGATTTAACAAACAAAGGAACCATACATCTGGTCTAATTAAGAACAGATCACCCCACACACAAGTGGCCTGACACTGAGTCGTTACAACCGTCTTCTACAACCTCACCTTTGTAGGAGAGTTTGACTTTTCCTCACCCAGTTTTAAGCCTCCTACACAGCTGTTTCTATTTTAGTTGTCTGTTTTTCAATTATATAATAAGAAGGGCTGAGGCAATGCACATTTACAGACAATAGGTCTTCGATCAGTCTGACAGACAATGGCTAACTTCTCTTGATTTAACAAACAAAGGAACCATACGTCTGGCCTAATTAAGAACAGTTTACCCACCACACAAGTGGCCAGATGCTGAGTTGTCACAACCGTCTTCCACAACCTCACCTTTGTAGGAGAGTTTGACTTTTTCTTGCCCAGTTTTAAGTCTCGTACACAGCTGTTTCTGTTTTAGTTGTCTGTTTTTCAATTATATAGTCAGAAGGGCTGAGGCAATCCACATTTACAGACAATAGGGCTCCGATCAGTCTGACATAAGGCAATGGGTAACTTCTTTTGATTTAACAAACAAAGGAACCATACGTCTGGCCTAAATAAGAACAGGTTACCTTCCACATAAGTGGCCAGATGCTGAGTTGTCACAATTGTCTGCCACAACCTCACCTTTTTAGTAGATTTTGTCTGTTCCTTACCCAGTTTTACGCCTCATACACAGCTGTTTCTGTTTTAGTTGCCTGTTTTTCAATTGTACTTATGAAAATGATGATCATTGTGACCTGATTGCTCACACACTGGAATACAATCCCACAAAATCCCTGTTTGATGGTCAGTCTCATAAAATATTAATGAGATTTAGATATTGTTAAAAATAAACTATTTGGCACTTCAAATTTTTATAGCATTCTCACTTTGCAGCATTTTTTTGCACACCTGCCTAAAACTTTTTCACAGTATCATATATAACGGTTTAAAATGTTTTGAATTCTGTTTTCGGAAAGCATCCAATCCCCACAATGTGAGGTCCACCCTCCGCAGAGCGAATGCCAGCGGGTGGGAAATCGTATCACAGAAAAGCCATCTTGTCTCCGCTGCTCCTCAGATAATCTCCTTGTCTGTTATTCCAAGCTACATGCAGAAATATTAGCTGCAAATATAAATCACCTTCTACATGCCGTTTCCCTGATATTCGGTTTGATCACAGCAAATTTATCACAACTCCTTCTGCATAAATATATACTACAGGAGGGAGACGGAGGAGGAAAAGATTGTAAAGAAATCTACGAACTGGACATAAAAAGGATAAACAATTGTGAAAAGAATTCCAAAAAAATATTCATATCTGACGCAATTCTTCAAATATATTCAAAAAGGATTCTCTACTTAGGACAATCCTTTTTTTTATCAGATGGAATATGAGTTGATCACAGCTTCCATTGATTGTCTCTAAGAAAACCTAGAAGCAAGTGTTCAGTTTCCCTGCAGCGCCCCCAGAGGAATAATGAAGTATTGCACAATTTAGCAAATATATCAATGGTTATGTATCAATCTGAGAACTGTTTGGGCTAAATGCCAAACGCTATGTGTGCTGGAAAACCCCCTCCCCACAGTCACACATGGTGGGTGGAGGCAGCAGGGTTATGTATCAATCTGAGACCAAAGTAGAACTGTCTGGGATGAATGCAAAATAGTATTTATGCTGGAAAACACCCTCCTCACAGTCACACATGGTGGAGGCAGCAGGGTTATGTATCAATCTGAGACCAAAGTAGAACTGTCTGGACTAAATGCAAAATGGTATTTGTGCTGGAAAACACCCTCCCCACAGTCACACATGGTGGAGGCAGCAGGGTTATGTATCAATCTGAGACCAAAGTAGAACTGTCTGGACTAAATGCAAAATGGTATTTGTGCTTGAAAACACCCTCCCCACAGTCACACATGGTGGAGGCAGCAGTATCATTCTGAGACCAAAGTAGAATTGTCTGGGCTAAATGCAAAATAGTATTAGTGCTGGAAAACACCCTTCCCACAGTCACACATGGTGGAGGCAGCAGTATCATTCTGAGACCAAAGTAGAACTGTCTGGGCTAAATGCAAAATAGTATTTGTGCTGGAAAACACACTACCCAAAGTCACACATGGTGGAGGCAGCAGTATCAATCTGAGACCAAAGTAGAACTGTCTGGGCTAAATGCAAAATAGTATTTGTGCTGGAAAACACAATGCCCACAATCACACATGGTGGAGGCAGCAGGGTTATGTATCAATCTGAGACCAAAGTAGAACTGTCTGGGCTAAATGCAAAATGGTATGTGTGCTGGAAAACTAACCCTGCAAATCACCCTGAAAACACCCTTCCCACAGTCACGCATGGTGGAGGCAGCAGAGTTATGTATCAATCTGCTGGGTCCTCCAAAGGAAAATACAGTGAATGATAAGTGTCCTGTATGGAGGATCTCAGGTTAGTAATTAGTAATCCCTGACAGATTATATAATTTTTTTTCTCTATTAGTGCATGATTTTACAAGATTTTTGCGGCATGCTTAAAATATAACCTCTAATCCAAAAAAAGTCCTAGTTACAGTCAGGGCTGGCGTTAGGGGGAGTCAAACTTTGCAATAGAGTAGATTTGGTTTTATTACAGTACCTTGAAAAAGTATTCATACCCCAGGAGATTTTGCTATTTTTTTCACATTACATCCACAAACTTAAATGTATTTTCTTGGGATTTTATGTGATATGTCAACACTAAGTAGCAAGTATAAGTGTAAAGGAAATACATGATTTTCTAAGTATTTTAAAAATATAAATCTGAAAATTCTCACATGCATTTGTATTCATCCCCCAGTAGTATGATACCTCTAAATAAAATCTTGAGTGACTAGTTGCCTCCAGAAGTCAACTAATTAGTAAATTGAGTCCACCTAGGTGTAATGTGTTCTCAGTATAACTTCAGATGTTCTGTGAAGGCCTCAGAGTTTTGTTTGAGAACATTGAGGATCAAACAGCATAATGAAAACCAAGGAACACACTGGACAGATCAGGGATAAACTTGTGGAAAAGAGTAAAGCAGGGTTAGGTTATAAAAAAATAGTCCAAACTCTGAACATCTCATGAATCAAAAATCAATCCATCATCCAAAAACAGGAGTATATCACAACGGCAAACCTTTCAAGACATGGTTGTCGCTTAAACTGACATCCCACGAAGGAGAGCACTAATGAGAGAAGCAGCCAAGAGGCCAAGAGGAGCTGCAGAGATCACAGCTCAGGGGGAGAATCTGTTCACAGGACGACTATTCCTCATATACTCTACAAATCTTGGGTTAGTGGAAGAGTGACAAGAAGAAGCCATTTTTTTTAAAAAAACCAATCCATACGAAATCCCAAACCATAAAGGGGACACAGCGAGAATGTGGGAGAAGGTGCTTTCGTCAGATGAGACCAAAGTCGAACTGTTTGGTCTAAATCTAAAATGCTATGAGGGGTGGAAAATGAACACTGCACATCACCCTGAAAACACCATCCCACCATCATACATGGTGGCAGCAGTATCCTGCTGTGTAGAGGCTTTCCTTCAGCAGAGGCAGGGAAGCTGGTCAGAGTTAATGGGAAGATGGATGGAGCTAGATACACATGGTGGTGGCAGCATCCTGCTGTGGGAAGGCTTTTCCTCATCGGGGCAGGAAAGCTGGTTAGGGTTGTTGGGAAGATAATCCTGCTGTGGGGAGGCTTTTCTTCAGCAATGGCAGGGAAGCTGGTCAGAGTTGAAGGGAAGATGGATGGAGGTAGATACACATGGTGGTGACAGCATC
Source organism: Anomaloglossus baeobatrachus (assembly GCF_048569485.1). NCBI lineage: Eukaryota > Metazoa > Chordata > Amphibia > Anura > Aromobatidae > Anomaloglossus > Anomaloglossus baeobatrachus. Next base: position 33,764,332 of record NC_134363.1, on the reverse strand, counting down.
CTGCTGTGGGTAGACTTTTCTTCAGCAGGGGCAGGGAAGCTGGTCAGATATGATCAAAAGATGGATGAAGATGGATACACATGGTGGTGGCAGCATCATGTTGTGGAGAGGCTTTTCTTCAGTAGGGGCAGGGAAACTGGTCAGAGATGATGGGAAGATGGATGGAGCTAGATACACATGGTGGTGGTAGCATCCTGCTGTGGGGAGGCTTTTCTTCAGCAGAGGCAGGGAAGCTGGTTAGAATTGATGGGAAGATGGATGGAGCCAGATACATATAGTGGAGGTAGCATCCTGCTGTGGGGAGGTTTTTCTTCAGCAGGGGCAGGGAAGCTGGTCAGAGTTGAAGGGAAGATGGATGGAGCTAGTTATATATGGCGGTGGCAGCATCCTGCTGTGGAGAAGCTTTTCTTCAGCAGGGGCAGGGAAGCTGTTAGAGTTGATGGGACGATGGATGGAGCTAGTTATATATGGCGGTGGCAGCATCCTGCTGTGGAGAAGCTTTTCTTCAGCAGGGGCAGGGAAGCTGTTAGAGTTGATGGGACGATGGATGGAGCTAGTTATATATGGCGGTGGCAGCATCCTGCTGTGGAGAAGCTTTTCTTCAGCAGGGGCAGGGAAGCTGGTCAGAGTTGATGGGAAGATGGATGGAGGTAGATACACATGGTGGTGGCAGTAACCTGCTGTGGGGAGGATTTTCTTCAGCAGGGGCAGGGAAGCTGGTCACAAGTGATGGGAAGATGAATGGAGGAAAGATGAGGGCAATACTATTAGGAAAACCTAATAGAGGCTGTTAAAGACTTAAGACTGGGGCATAGTTTCACTTTCCAGCAGAAAAAAAAAACCTAAAGATCCTGCCAGAGCTATAAATGAAGGTTTAGATCAAACCATGTTCCTGTGTGTGAACGGCCCAGTCACAGTCCAGACCAAAATCCCAGTGAGAATCTGTGACAAGACGTGAAAATTGCTGTTCGCAGACGTCTCCATCCAATCTCACTGAGCGAGACCTAATTTACAAAAAAAATTTGGGCAAAGATTTCAGCCTTTAGATTTGCAAAGCTGGTAGAGAAATCCCATCAAAAGAGTTATCGCAGTAATTGCAGCAAAAGGTGATCCTACAAATTCAGGGGTCTGAATACAAAATCACAACTTCCAGACTTGTATAGCACCAGCTGTATTACCCGACATGGCCCCGGATAGTAAGGGGCTATTCTTCACTATAACAAAATGAAATGTGTTAACAAAGAAATTATTTTGCACATAAAAGTCACAAACTAAACAGACCTCACCACCGAAATCATATTAACTCACACGTAAGCTTCTTATACTAACAATGACCGTTGCCTATAGCAACCAATCACAGCACCTTGAGCTCTAACAAAATAGAAGCAGAGCTGTGATTGGTTGCTATAGACCACCTGATAAATATCCAGGCTAACTGTGAAAATAGCCAATATATTACCTCAAACATCTAAACAGTTTCTGTGTGTGTCTCTTCTGTGTATGTGTCTCTTTTTGTGTGTCTCTGTGTGTATGTCTTTCGGTGTGTGTCTCTTACTGTGTATGTGTCTCTGTATGTGTCTCTTTCTCGGTCTCTGTGTCTCTTCCTGTGTGAGTGTCTCTTTCTGTGTGTCCCTTTCTGTGTGAGTGTCTCTTTCTGTATGTGTCTTTCTGTGTATGTGTATCTTTCTTTCTGTCTGTGTCTCTTTATGTCTGTGTCTCTTTCTGTGTGTTTGTCTCTTTCCGTGTGTTTGTCTCTTTCTGTGTGTGTCTCTTTATGAGTGTGTCTCTTTCTGTGTATGTGTCTCATTCAGTTTCTTTTTCTGTGTATGTGTCTATGTATATGTGTCTCTTTGTGTGTGTGTCTCTTTGTGTGTGTGTCTATTCTGTGTGTATCTCTCTGTGTGTCTTCCTGTGTGTTTGTGTCATTTTTTGTGTGTCTCATTATGTGTGTGTCTCTTCATGTGTGTGTCTCTTTCTGTGTGTGTCTCTTTCTGTGTGTGTGTGTCTCTCCGTATGTCTGGGTCTCTGTGTGTGTGTGTTTCTCTCCATAATAGGAGTCTATTATAACAGATATTCTCAGCTTCATTGACTGTAATGGAGGCAGTTTTTTGTGTGAATAACTGTAAAGCGCGGGGTTAAATTTTCTCATCCAAACATAGTCTATGATGCTCCCTGAGTCACATGAGGCGTCTGTGCAAAATTTTGTGGTTGTAAATGTGACGGTGCAGATTCCTTTAGTGGACATACACATATACACACACACACATATATACACACACATATATACACATACATATATACACATACACACATATATACACATACACACATACACACATACATTCACACACATACACACATACATTCACACATACACACAAATATATATACATACACACATACATACACACAAATATATATATATATACATACACACACATACACACACATACACACAAATATATACCTACATACACATACATACACATACATACACACAAATATATACATATATACACACACATACACACACACACACACACACATACACACACATATTTACACACACATATATACACATACATACATACACATATATACACATACACACATACATTCACACACATACATACACACACATACATACATACACACAAATATATATACATACACACACATACACACACATACATACACACAAATATATACATACATACACAAATATATATACATACACACACATACATACACATACATACACACAAATATATACATACAGTATACACACACATACACAAACATACACACACAAATATATATATACATACACACATATACATACATACACACACACAAATATATATACATACACACAACACACACATACACACATTGTGTATATATATATATATATATATATATATATATATATATATATATACACACACACATACATACACACAAATATATACACACATACACAAATATATATACATATACAGATATACATATACACACACACACACACACATATATATATACACACATACATACACTCAGCTTTCTATATTAGATTTGGAACACCTTGCATCATTTCCTTTACACGTCACAAACCCTTGCTACTTGTGTTGGTCTATGACATAAAATACATTTTAAATTTATGGCTGTAACGTGAAAAAATGTGGAAAAGTTAATGGGGTATGAATACTTTTGCAAGACACTTTATATAAGATGAAGTAATAAAAAATTAGAATTTGAATAATTTCATTTTGTTTTCTTCCGATATTAATATTTTTAAGCATACGGGTAAATAAAATACCGCCGAGCGTGTGACAATAGCGTTACCGATACAGGTTCAGCTTCAATAAAATACAGGTTTGTGTTAAAAGCAAAAACACTTAAAAGGAACATGTGCGGGAGAAATGAAATGGTTGTGCGCTAGTTCCAGGGTAGGTCAGCGGATAAACTATTAAGGGCAGATAATAGCAATCTGTGCTGTGTCTGGATCTCACCTCCTCAACAATTTCATTATGTGACCTAGCTCTGCCTCGCACATCCTCATAGCGGGCGGCAGGCGCAGCTCTAGGACAGCAGGGGGCAGTAGTGCAGACTGGAGGATGTCACTGGACCGTTCTCCAGATCCGGACCTCTTCCCTCCGATACAGGTTTATGATGCTATATTAACAAAAAATACATAAAAACTACTCTACATTCTTGCTATGAAGTTTCCAGGTACACAGTTTACTAAATTGTCCTGGTATAAATACTAATTAATAACACCATACAGTAAAAAAAAAATAGTGCTGTATAGTATCCCAAAAATCAGCTGATGCAATATTGTCATACAGTGACCATATACCAGCGCCATACAGTGCCTCAATAAATACTACTAAACAGTTACAGAATGAATAGTGCTATACAGTGATCAGATATTGTCATGTAGGGACATATAAACCAGCGCCATACAGTGCCTCAATAAATAGAATCAAACAATTACAGAATTAATAGTACTATACAGTGATCAGATATTGTCATTCAGTGACCATATAAAGCAGCGCCATACAGTGCCTCAATACATACTACTAAACTGTTACAGAGTTAATAGTGCTATATAGTGATCGGATATTGTCATATAGTGACCATATAAACCAGCGCCATACAGTGCTTCAATAAATAGTATCAAACACTTACAGAATGAATAGTGCTATACAGTGATCCGATATTGTCATACAGTGACCAAGTAAACCAGTGCAATACAATGCCTTAATAAATGGTATCATGCAATTACAGAAGGAATAGTGCTATATAGTGATCCAATATTGTCATATAGTGACCATATAAACCAGCATCATACAGGGCATTAATAATTACGGTATTATCAGCAGTTACAGAATTAATAGTGCTATACAGTGATCCAATATTGTCATATAGTTGCCATATAAACCAGCGCCATACAGTGCCTAAATAAATACTACTAAACAGTTACAGAATGCTATACAGTGATCCGATATTGTCATAAGGGGACCATATAAACCAGCGCCATACTATGCCTAAATAAATAGTATCAAACAGTTACAGAATGAATAGTGCTATATAGTGATCAGATATTGTCATATAGTGACCATATAAACCAGCGCCATACCATGTCTTAATAAATACTACTAAACAGTTACAGAATGAATAGTGCTATACAGTGATCAGATATTTTCATACAGTGACTTTTTAGACATGAGCATTTCCAGCAGTTTTCCCTCCCGGGTGTTTTCAGTAAGACCTTGATGATACATTTACCGTTTTACTGTATTTCATAAGCAGAAGGACGCCGCAGCTCCCGGTGCTCCGCTCGTGGTGACACCGTGCTTCCATCCATGTGATGTTTCACTCTTCATTATCTGGATTCATGTATTAACCAAACTTCACTACAACAATAAGATCCCAGGAGGCAACGAGCGCAGCCGGCAAAAGTGACTGTAATGACACCTGAGGCGTAGTGTGGGTTGACAGAGCGTGGGGCGAGGCAAGGATTTTTCACGCCCAGCCTATGAACTGTTGGACAAACAATTTTAAAAATACATTATTTTTAGTTAGAATTTTTATTACATTTTTTAGGTTTTTTTTATGGAATTATTTTATAACCCTAGAACTATCTCTAACCCTGGACCTATCTCTAACCCTGGACCTATCTCTAACCCTAGGCCTATCTCTAACCCTAGATCTATCTCTATCTCTTACCCTAGTCCTATCCCTAACCCTAGGCCTATCTCTAACCCTGGACCTATCTCTAACCCTAGGCCTATCTCTAACCCTGGACCTATCTCTAACCCTAGGCCTATCTCTAACCCTAGATCTATCTCTATCTCTTACCCTAGTCCTATCCCTAACCCTAGGCCTATCTCTAACCCTGGACCTATCTCTAACCCTAGGCCTATCTCTAACCCTGGACCTATCTCTAACCCTAGGCCTATCTCTAACCCTAGATCTATCTCTATCTCTTACCCTAGTCCTATCCCTAACCCTAGGCCTATCTCTAACCCTAGACCTATCTCTAACCCTAGATCTATCTCTATCTCTTACCCTAGTCCTATCCCTAACCCTAGGCCTATCTCTAACCCTAGACCTATCTCTAACCCTAGATCTATCTCTATCTCTTACCCTAGTCCTATCCCTAACCCTAGGCCTATCTCTAACCCTAGACCTATCTCTAACCCTAGATCTATCTCTATCTCTTACCCTAGTCCTATCCCTAACCCTAGGCCTATCTCTAACCCTAGACCTATCTCTAACCCTAGATCTATCTCTATCTCTTACCCTAGTCCTATCCCTAACCCTAGGCCTATCTCTAACCCTAGACCTATCTCTAACCCTAGATCTATCTCTATCTCTTACCCTAGTCCTATCCCTAACCCTAGGCCTATCTCTAACCCTAGACCTATCTCTAACCCTAGATCTATCTCTATCTCTTACCCTAGTCCTATCCCTAACCCTAGGCCTATCTCTAACCCTAGACCTATCTCTAACCCTAGATCTATCTGTATCTCTTACCCTAGTCCTATCCCTAACCCTAGGCCTATCTCTAACCCTAGGCCTATCTCTAACCCTAGATCTATCTCTAACCTTAGACCTATCTTTAACCCTAGACCTATCTCTAACCCTAGATCTATCTCTATCTCTTACCCTAGTCCTATCCCTAACCCTAGGCCTATCTCTAACCCTAGAACTATCTCTAACCCTAGTCCTATATCTAGCCCTAGAACTATCTCTAACCCTAGTCCTATATCTAGCCCTAGTCGAATCTCTAACCCTAGACCTATCTCTAAAGGCCCAGTCATACACAACGACTTACCAGCGATCCCGAAAACGATGCGACCTGATAGGGATCGCAGGTAAGTCACTGGGAGGTCGCAGGTGAGATGTCACAGTCAGATCTTACCAGCGATGCAGGAACAATACAGGTCGCAGTAGCGACCTGTATAACGATCTCCGCAGTCACTGTGACCCTGTCACACAGTGTCAAACACAGCGATGTGTCCTGCCCAGCAGGACATCGCCTTTGAAGAAAATGGCCTGGACCATTCTGCAACGACTAGAGATCTCACAGCAGGGGCCTGATCGCTGGTAGGTATCACACATAACAAGATCGCTAACGGGATCGCCACTGCGTCACGGAAACCGTGCCTCAGCTGCGATCTCGCTAGCGATCTCGTTATGTGTGACGGTACCTTAACCCTAGTCCTATCTCTATCCTTAATCCTATATCTAACCCTAGTCCTATCTCTAACCCTAGACCTATCTCTAACCCTAGACCTATCTCTAACCCTAGATCTATCTATATCCCTAGGCCTATCTCTAACCCTAGATCTATCTCTAACCCTAGATCTATCTATATCCCTAGACCTATCTCTAACCCTAGATCTATCTCTAACCCTAGATCTATCTATATCCCTAGGCCTATCTCTAACCCTAGATCTATCTCTAACCCTAGATCTATCTATATCCCTAGGCCTATCTCTAACCCTAGAACTATCTCTAACCCTAGATCTATCTATATCCCTAGGCCTATCTCTAACCCTAGATCTATCTCTAACCCTAGATCTATCTATATCCCTAGACCTATCTCTAACCCTAGATCTATCTCTAACCCTAGATCTATCTCTAACCCTAGGCCTATCTCTAACCCTAGAACTATCTCTAACCCTAGATCTATCTCTAACCCTAGATCTATCTCTAACCCTAGATCTATCTCTAACCCTAGGTCTATCTGTAACCCTAGTCCTATCTCTAACTCTAGTCCTATTTCTAACCCTAGACCTATTTCTAACCCTAGAACTATCTCTAACCCTAGAACTATCTCTTACCCTTGACCTATCCCTAACCCTAATTAGAGATAGAAAAAGTATGTGAAAACTATTTTTAAATTTCGAATAGCATCAGGTCTCAGACTCTTTTATCACAAAGTTATAAATTGTAAGAGAGGACGAGCCGGAGGAGAGAACAGCAAAGCCTTTGTCATTTTAGTTATTGCCTATGCAGAGTGCAGGAGATAAGATGAGTTTGTCACAGGCTGCTGCGCTCTCTGTAGGCAGCGACCAAGATTACAAAGCTAACTTCATCATATTGAGAGCTTTGTTTTCTCAGTCACTACTTATGCAGAATGCAGCAGTCGATGACAAACTCAATCCAACTGTTGGACTGTGTATTGAAATCTGTGACTCTGACCTAGATGTCAGTTGCCCTTCTCTTAATGTTGAGTGAAAAACTACAACTCCTGCATCATTGAGAGAAGCAGGAAGAACCGCTAGATGTCACTTGGCCATAAGTATAAAAATGGCATATGACTGGAGTGGCCAAGTGATGAGTGCTGGAATCAGCTGAATCCCTACACTGAGTATATTGCACGCTGTTAGGATTGGGCATGCTGCAGTGCTTCACGTTATAATTATAGGGCTAGTCCAGGTTTGGGGTGATCGTCTGCAGTCACTGTAGATACCCGTGTTATTTCTTGCCGTGATATTTGTTCTTCTCCCTGTAAAGTCTATTGCTGAATCAACTTTCTACCGTTTTTGCGATTTCCCTTTGCTCCTTTCTGTATTAATACTTTATAGAGAGAGGCTGCATTTTCTGCTGATGTTTTAAAATCTTGTTTGAAAATAGGAAACTTTGACAACATTGCCAACTTTTCTGTTATTAAGAAGGAAATCATCAAAGTTATATGCTGTAGAATCGTGTCCTGTATTATACTCCAGAGCTGCACTCACTATTCTGCTGGTGCAGTCACTGTGTACATACATTACATTACTGATCCTGAGTTACATCCTGTATTATACTCCAGAGCTGCGCTCACTATTCTGCTGGTGCAGTCACTGTGTACATAAATTACATTACTGACCCTGAGTTACCTCCTGTATTATACTCCAGAGCTGCACTCACTATTCTGCTGGTGCAGTCACTGTGTACATACATTACATTACTGATCCTGAGTTACCTCCTGCATTATACTCCAGAGCTGCACTCACTATTCTGCTGGTGCAGTCACTATGTACATACATTACATTACTGATCCTGAGTTACATCCTGTATTATACTCCAGAGCTGCGCTCACTATTCTGCTGGTGCAGTCACTGTGTACATACATTACTTTACTGATCCTGAGTTACCTCCTGTATTATACTCCAGAGCTGCACTCACTATTCTGCTGGTGCAGTCACTGTGTACATACATTACATTACTGATCCTGAGTTACCTCCTGTATTATACTCCAGAGCTGCACTCACTATTCTGCTGGTGCAGTCACTGTGTACATACATTACTGATCCTGTACTAATCCTGCGTTACGTCCTGTATTATACTCCAGAGCTGCACTCACTATTCTGCTGGTGCAGTCACTGTGTACATACATTAGATTACTGATCCCGAGTTACCTCTTGTATTATACTCCAGAGCTGCACTCACTATTCTGCTGGTGCAGTCACTATGTACATACATTAGATTACTGATCCCGAGTTACCTCTTGTATTATACTCCAGAGCTGCACTCACTATTCTGCTGGTGCAGTCACTATGTACATACATTACATTACTGATCCTGAGTTACCTCCTGTATTATACTCCAGAGCTGCACTCACTATTCTGCTGGTGCAGTCACTGTGTACATACATTACTTTACTGATCCTGAGTTACCTCCTGTATTATACTCCAGAGCTGCACTCACTATTCTGCTGGTGCAGTCACTGTGTACATACATTACATTACTGATCCTGAGTTACCTCCTGTATTATACTCCAGAGCTGCACTCACTATTCTGCTGGTGCAGTCACTGTGTACATACATTACTTTACTGATCCTGAGTTACCTCCTGTATTATACTCCAGAGCTGCACTCACTATTCTGCTGGTGCAGTCACTGTGTACATACATTACATTACTGATCCTGAGTTACCTCCTGTATTATACTCCAGAGCTGCACTCCCTATTCTGCCGGTGCAGTCACTGTGTACATACATTACTGATCCTGAGTTACCTCCTGTATTATACTCCAGAGCTGCACTCACTATTCTGCTGGTGCAGTCACTGTGTACATACATTACATTACTGATCCTGAGTTACCTCCTGTATTATACTCCAGAGCTGCACTCACTATTCTGCTGGTGCAGTCACTGTGTACATATTACATCACCGCTGCAACAAAAATGCAAAGACCTGAGCAGCCATTGTATATCGACAGCTGGTAATCAGTGGTGGGAGTGAGGTTAGACCAGGAGGCAAGCAGGCAGATGATAATCTCCTGCTGATAAAACACTTATTGTATTGAAAGGAAACAATAGCACACAGCCCGATAAGTGACACATGGCTGAAATCAGTGTCTCAGCCCCTATTACCTGCTGCCATCACATTACATAGCAAATATTGCTGATAGATTCCCTTTAATATGGAAAACTCCTTTAAGTCTATCCTTAGTAAATCTAAACACCACGACTGTTCCCTTCCAGGTCTTTTACAGGCGCGCAGGGCCATTGTTCCAGAGGACGGCGACAACCATTCCAAGATCCTGTTTAATTATTCCTTGTAATGCTTCATTAAAGCTCATTGGTCTGATGTATCGAGTGTGCATTGAGCGTGCACGAAGGGAAGGCTGAGGAGAGGCGCAGGTGGAGACGTCTTCAAGGACAAGGAGGAAATCTGGAGAAAAGTGCTGATACATTATAGAAGCCTATGGAACCAAAGTGCAACATAAGGGGCAGAAGTAACTGACAGGCAGCAGCTGTTCCTGCGGAGCAGCGCTTCATTCTGGCTCATAGAAGGGGCTCGTGCGCAGCAGAGTCCATCTCTACCACATCCATGTGGACAGTGCTTATTTTCATAAGACATCCCCTTTAAGGATCTAGTAGGTGGGCGGGGATTTGTCAGCAGGGAGGAGGTGCACTGAGGAGCGGTCAATGAGACTAGGTGGGCAGAGATTAGTGAGCAGGGAGGAGGGCCATTGAGGAGCGGTCAATCAGACTAGGTGGGCAGGGAGGAGGTACACTGAGGAGTGGTCAATCAGACTAGGTGGGCAGGGAGGAGGTACACTAAGGAACAGTAAATCAGAATTTGTGGGCAGAAATTCGTTAGCAGGGAGGAGGTACACTGAGTAATGGTCAATCACACCAGATGGGAAGAGATTTATTATCAGGGAGGAGGAACAGTGAGGCGTGGTCAATTAAACTGAGTTGGCAGAGATATGTTAGCAGGGAGGAGGTACACTGAGGAGCGGTCAATCAGACCAGTCGGGAAGAGATTTGGTAGCAGGGAGAATAGACACTGAGGAGGGGTCAATCAAGCCAGGTGGGCAGAGATTTGGTAGCAGGGAGGAGGTACACTGAGGAGCGGTCAATCAGACCAGTCGGGCAGAGATTTGGTAGCAGGGAGGAGGTACACTGAGGAGTTGTCAATCATACCAGGTGTGCAGAGATTTGTTAGCAGGGAGGAGGTACATTGAGGAGCGGTCAATCATACCAGGTGGGCAGAGATTTGGTAGCAGGGAGGAGGTACATTGAGGAGCGGTCAATCATACCAGGTGTGCAGAGATTTGTTAGCAGGGAGGAGGTACACTGAGGAGCGGTCAATCATACCAGGTGGGCAGAGATTTGGTAGCAGGGAGGAGGTACACTGAGGAGCGGTCAATCATACCAGGTGGGCAGAGATTTGGTAGCAGGGAGGAGGTACACTGAGGAGCGGTCAATCAGACCAGTCGGGCAGAGATTTGGTAGCAGGGAGGAGGTACACTGAGGAGTTGTCAATCATACCAGGTGTGCAGAGATTTGTTAGCAGGGAGGAGGTACATTGAGGAGCAGTTAATCAGACCAGTCCGGCTGAGATTTGTTAGCAGGGAGGAGGGGCAATGAGGAGCGGTCAATCATACCAGGTGGGCAGAGATTTGGTAGCAGGGAGGAGGTACACTGAGGAGCGGTCAATCAAATCAGATGGGTAGAGATTTGTTAGCAGGGAGGAGGTACACTGAGGAGCAGTCAATCATATCAGTCAGGCAGAGATTTGGTAGCAGGGAGGAGGTACACTGAGGAGCGGTTAATCAGACCAATCAGGCAGAGATTTGGTAGCAGAGAAGAGGTGCACTGAGGAGCAGTCAATCAAACCAGTCAGGCAGAGATTTGTTAGCAGGGAGGAGGGGCAATGAGGAGCGGTCAATCATACCAGGTGGGCAGAGATTTGGTAGCAGGGAGGAGGTACACTGAGGAGCGGTCAATCAAACCAGGTGGGCAGAGATTTGTTAGCAGGGAGGAGGTACACTGAGGAGCGGTCAATCAGACCAGTCAGGCAGAGATTTGGTAGCAGGGAGGAGGTACACTGAGGAGTTGTCAATCAGATGAAGTGGGCAGAGATTTGTTAGCAGGGATGAGGTACATTGAGGAGCGGTCAATCAGACCAGTCAGGCAGAGATTTGTTAGCAGGGAGGAGGGGCAATGAGGAGCGGTCAATCATACCAGGTGGGCAGCGATTTGGTAGCAGGGAGGAGGTACACTGAGGAGCGGTCAATCAGACCAGTCGGGCAGAGATTTGTTAGCAGGGAGGAGGTACACTGAGGAGCAGTCAATCATACCAGGTGGGCAGAGATTTGGTAGCAGGGAGGAGGTACACTGAGGAGCGGTCAATCATACCAGGTGGGCAGAGATTTGGTAGCAGGGAGGAGGTACACTGAGGAGCGGTCAATCAGACCAGTCGGGCAGAGATTTGGTAGCAGGGAGGAGGTACACTGAGGAGTTGTCAATCATACCAGGTGTGCAGAGATTTGTTAGCAGGGAGGAGGTACACTGAGGAGCGGTCAATCAAATCAGATGGGTAGAGATTTGTTAGCAGGGAGGAGGTACACTGAGGAGCAGTCAATCATATCAGTCAGGCAGAGATTTGGTAGCAGGGAGGAGGTACACTGAGGAGCGGTCAATCAGACCAGGTGGGCAGAGATTTGGTAGCAGGGAGAATAGACACTGAGGAGGGGTCAATCCAGCCAGGTGGGCAGAGATTTGTTAGCAGGGAGGAAGTACACTGAGGAGCGGTCAATCAGACCAGTCGGGCAGAGATTTGGTAGCAGTGAGGAGGTGCACTGAGGAGCAGTCAATCATATCAGTCAGGGAGAGATTTGGTAGCAGGGAGGAGGGACACTGAGTAGCGGTCAATCAGACCAGGTGGGCAGAGATTTGGTAGCAGGGAGAATAGACACTGAGGAGGGGTCAATCCAGCCAGGTGGGCAGAGATTTGTTAGCAGGGAGGAAGTACACTGAGGAGCGGTCAATCAGACCAATCAGGCAGAGATTTGGTAGCAGAGAAGAGGTGCACTGAGGAGCAGTCAATCAAACCAGTCGGGCAGAGATTTGGTAGCAGGGAGGAGGTGCACTGAGGAGCGGTCAATCAAACCAGTTGGGCAGAGATTTGGTAGCAGGGAGGAGGTACACTGAGGAGCAGTCAATCAAACCAGTCGGGCAGAGATTTGGTAGCAGGGAGGAGGTACACTGAGGAGCGGTCAATCAGACCAGTCGGGCAGAGATTTGGTAGCAGGGAGGAGGTACACTGAGGAGCGGTCAATCAGACCAGTCGGGCAGAGATTTGGTAGCAGGGAGGAGGTACACTGAGGAGCGGTCAATCAGACCAGTCGGGCAGAGATTTGGTAGCAGGGAGGAGGTACACTGAGGAGCGGTCAATGAGACTAGGTGGGCAGAGATTAGTGAGCAGGGAGCAGGGCCATTGAGGAGCAGTCAATCAGACTAGGTGGGCAGGAAGGAGGGACACTGAGGATCCGTCAATCAGAATTTGTGGGCAGAAATTCATTAGCAGGGAGGAGGTACACTGAGGAGTAGTCAATAATACCAGGTGGGTAGAGATTTGGTAGCAGGGAGGAGGTACACTGAGGAGCGATTAATCAGACCAGTCCGGCTGAGATTTATTAGCAGGGAGGAGGGGCAATGAGGAGCGGTCAATCAGTCCAGGTGGGCAGAGATTTGGTAGCAGGGAGGAGGTACACTGAGGAGCGGTCAATGAGACTAGGTGGGCAGAGATTAGTGAGCAGGGAGGAGGTACACTGAGGAGCGGTCAATCAGGCTAAGCAGGCAGAGATTGAATGTTAACTTTCATAAAGCAATGTACCGTCATTCTGATAATGATTTTCACAATAAATCCACCAGTCTCATACGGTCTATTTAATGTATGTAAGTCCGGGACATTTGCACACTATTGCGCCGGATGGAAATGTAGCGGCATCTTTATATGAAAAGAATTCTCTTGTCAATTTGGCGACATAAAATGTCAGAGTAATATTTTCCTCTGCTGTATTGATTGGACTCGCTGCACTTACATCAGGACTTGCCGGTGTCAGTTCAGTCACCGGGGCCTGACACTGACGGAGCCGAGGACCACACTTATCAGTTAATTACTGGCAACTAAAATATCTATTGTTTTACAGACAAAGAAAAGTGACAGAACATGACAGCGCAAAGCCAATCTATCTGCAGACCAGTGATAGGAGCAAAAAATTAATGTCCCCCTGTGTGACCCCCCATACATAATAATGTCCCCCTGTGTGCCCCATACATTAATAATGTTCCCTGTGTGACCCCCCATACATTAACAATGTCCCCTTGTGTGACCCCATACATTAATAATGTTCCCTGTGTGCCCCATACATTAATAATGTTCCCTGTTTGACCCCCCATACATTAATAATGTCCCCCTGTGTGGCCTGCATACATTAATAATGTCCCCCTGTGTGGCCTGCATACATTAATAATGTCCCCCTGTTTGACCCCTTACATTAATAATGTCCCCCTGTGTGACCCCATACATTAATAATATTCCCCTGTGTTTCCCCCATACATTAATAATGTCCCCCTGTATGCCCCCCATACATTAATAATGTCCCCCTGTGTGACCCCTTACATGAATAATGTCCCCCTGTGTGACCCTCATACTTTAATAATATTCCCCTATGTTTCCCCCATACATTAATAATGTACCCCTGTGTGACCCCCATACATTGATAATGTCCCCCTGTGTGACCCCTTACATGAATAATGTCCCCCTGTGTGACCCTCATACTTTAATAATATTCCCCTGTTTCCCCCATACATTAATAATGTCCCCCTATGTGACCCCCATACATTAATAATGTCCCCCTGTGTGACCCCTTACATGAATAATGTCCCCCTGTGTGACCCTCATACTTTAATAATATTCCCCTATGTTTCCCCCATACATTAATAATGTCCCCCTATGTGACCCCCATACATTAATAATGCCCCCTCGTGTGACCCCCATACATTAATAATGTCCCCCTGTGTTTCCCCCACACATGAATAATGTCCCCCTGTGTGACCCCCATACATTAATAATGTCCCCCTGTGTGACCCCCATACATTAATAATGTCCCCCTGTGTGTCCCTCATACTTTAATAATATTCCCCTATGTTTCCCCCATACATTAATAATGTCCCCCTATGTGACCCCCATACATTAATAATGCCCCCTCGTGTGACCCCCATACATTAATAATGTCCCCCTGTGTTTCCCCCACACATGAATAATGTCCCCCTGTGTGACCCCCATACATTAATAATGTCCCCCTGTGTGACCCCTTACATGAATAATGTCCCCCTGTGCGACCCTCATACTTTAATAATATTCCCCTATGTTTCCCCCATACATTAATAATGTACCCCTGTGTGACCCCCATACATTGATAATGTCCCCCTGTGTGACCCCTTACATGAATAATGTCCCCCTGTGTGACCCTCATACTTTAATAATATTCCCCTGTTTCCCCCATACATTAATAATGTCCCCCTATGTGACCCCCATACATTAATAATGTCCCCCTGTGTGACCCCTTACATGAATAATGTCCCCCTGTGTGACCCTCATACTTTAATAATATTCCCCTATGTTTCCCCCATACATTAATAATGTCCCCCTATGTGACCCCCATACATTAATAATGCCCCCTCGTGTGACCCCCATACATTAATAATGTCCCCCTGTGTTTCCCCCACACATGAATAATGTCCCCCTGTGTGACCCCCATACATTAATAATGTCCCCCTGTGTGACCCTCATACTTTAATAATATTCCCCTATGTTTCCCCCATACATTAATAATGTACCCCTGTGTGACCCCCATACATTGATAATGTCCCCCTGTGTGACCCCTTACATGAATAATGTCCCCCTGTGTGACCCTCATACTTTAATAATATTCCCCTATGTTTCCCCCATACATTAATAATGTACCCCTGTGTGACCCCCATACATTAATAATGTCCCCCTGTGTGACCCCTTACATGAATAATGTCCCCCTGTGTGACCCTCATACTTTAATAATATTCCCCTATGTTTCCCCCATACATTAATAATGTACCCCTGTGTGACCCCCATACATTAATAATGTCCCTCTTTGTTCCCCTCATATATTAAAAATGAATGCCGGTTTTCACTGTAGAGGGCAGATGGTAAATGGTCATCACACCAGATAACCCCCCTAATACTGTAAAACTGCACATTTTAGAGTAGCCTTTTATTGTGGCCAGCCTAAGACGCACCTGTGCAATAATAATGCTGGCCAGCCTAAGGCACATCTGTGCAATAATCATGTTGGCCAGCCTAAGGTGCACCTGTGCAATAATCATGCTTGCCAGTCTAAGGCACACCTGTGGAATAATATTCTGGCCAGCCTAAGGCGAACCTGTGCAATAATCATGCTGGCCAGCCTAAGGTGCACCTGTGCAATAATCATGCTTGGCAGTCTAAGGTGCACCTGTGCAATAATCATGCTGGCCAGCCGAAGGCACACCTGTGCAATAAAATGCTGGCCAGCCTATGGCGCACCTGTGCAATAATGATGCTGGCCAGCCTAAGGCGCACCTGTGCAATAATGATGCTGGCCAGCCTAAGGCACACCTGTGCAATAAAATGCTGGCCAGCCTAAGGTGCACCTGTGCAATAATCATGCTGGCCTAAAGTGCACCTGTGCAATATTCATGCTGGCCAGCCTAAAGTGCACCTGTGCAATAATCATGCTGGCCAGCCTAAGGTGCACCTCCTGTGCAATAATCATGCTGGCCATCCAAAGGTACACCTGTGCAATAAGCATGCTAGCCAGCCTAAAGTGACCTGTGAAATAATCATGCTGGCCAGCCTAAGGCGCACCAGTGCAACAATCATGCTGGCCAGCCTAAGGCACACCTGTGCAATAATATTCTTAGTTTGTCAATGCCTAAAATAAAAATTAGGAACACGGGGTGTTGTGGAGAGCAGGTCAGGTTGGTGACAGCTTTACTCTTGGTAAATAACATTTCGGCAGATATTACAGAGGAGTGAATGCAGTCAGCTAAACACAAGTGACTACAACTCTCATCATCTCTGCTGTATTTGTGTGACCACATAAGACACTTCAGTTACTTTAACATTATAAAGAAATGACTCTGAAGTGTCGTGCGACTGTCCTACATACAAAGTATGAAAGTAATATATTGTCATAGTAACATAGTATTATAGTGTCATAGTAACAAAGCGTCATTGCAACATCGTATTATAGTGTCATACATAGTATCAAAGTAACACTGCGTGATAGAACCTGGTATCATAGGTACAAAGTATCACAGCAACATAGTATTAGTGTCACAGTGAGAAAGTATAGGAACAGAATAGCAAAGTAACAAAGTATACGAGATCAAAAGAAAGACACAAATCCATCAATCTCATCCTACTGAGGAGAAAAATATCCTTCCGGGGGCTCGATACTCGTAACTAGTGATGAGGGGGCACTACCATGCTCAGGTGCTCAGTACTGGTAACTAGTGATGAGCGGGCACTACCATGCTCGGGTGCTCAGTACTGGTAACTAGTGATGAGCGGGCACTACCATGCTCAGGTGCTCAGTACTGGTAACTAGTGATGAGCGGGCACTACCATGCTCGGGTGCTCAGTACTGGTAACTAGTGATAAGCAGGCACTACCATGCTCGGGTGCTCAGTACTCGTAACTAGTGATGAGGGGGCACTACCATGCTCAGGTGCTCAGTACTGGTAACTAGTGATGAGCGGGCACTACCATGCTCAGGTGCTCAGTACTCGTAACTAGTGATGAGCGGGCACTACCATGCTCGGGTGCTCGATACTCGTAACTAGTGATGAGCGAGCACTACCATGCTCGGGTGCTCAGTACTCGTAACTAGTGATGAGCGGGCACTACCATGCACAGGTGCTCAGTACTCGTAACTAGTGATGAGCGGGCACTACCATGCTCGGGTGCTCGATACTCGTAACTAGTGATGAGAGAGCACTACCATGCTCGGGTGCTCAGTACTCGTAACTAGTGATGAACGGGCACTACCATGCACAGGTGCTCAGTACTCGTAACTAGTGATGAGCGAGCACTACCATGCTCAGGTGCTCAGTACTCGTAACTAGTGATGAGCGGGCACTACCATGCTCGGGTGCTCGATACTCGTAACTAGTGATGAGCGGGCACTACCATGCTCGGGTGCTCAGTACTCGTAACTAGTGATGAGCGGTCACTACCATGCTTGGGTGCTCAGTACTGGTAACTAGTGATGAGCGAGCACTACCATGCTCGGGTGCTCAGTACTGGTAACTAGTGATGAGCGGGCACTACCATGCACAGGTGCTCAGTACTCGTAACTAGTGATGAGCGAGCACTACCATGCTCAGGTGCTCAGTACTCGTAACTAGTGATGAGCGGGCACTACCATGCTCGGGTGCTCGATACTCGTAACTAGTGATGAGCGAGCACTACCATGCTCGGGTGCTCAGGACTCGTAACTAGTGATGAGCGGGCACTACCATGCTCAGGTGCTCAGTACTTGTAACTAGTGATGAGCGGGCACTACCATGCTCGGGTGCTCAGGTAACTAGTGATGAGCAGGCACTACCATGCTCGGGTGCTCAGTACTGGTAACTAGTGATGAGCGGGCACTACCATGCTCAGGTGCTCAGTACTTGTAACTAGTGATGAGCGAGCACTACCATTCTCGGGTGCTCAGTACTGGTAACTAGTGATGAGCGGGCACTACCATGCTCGGGTGCTCAGTACTCGTAACTAGTGATGAGTGAGCACTACTATACTCGGGTGCTCAGTACTCGTAACTAGTGATGAGCGGGCACTACCATGCTCGGGTGCTCAGTACTCGTAACTAGTGATGAGCGGGCACTACCATGCTCGGGTGCTCAGTACTCGTAACTAGTGATGAGCGGGCACTACCATGCTCAGGTGCTCAGTACTGGTAACTAGTGATGAGCGGGCACTACCATGCTCGGGTGCTCTGTACTGGTAACTAGTGATGAGCGGGCACTACCATGCTCAGGTGCTCAGTACTCGTAACTAGTGATGAGCGGGCATTACCATGCTCAGGTGCTCAGTACTCGAAACTAGTGATGAGTGGGCACTACCATGCTCAGGTGCTCAGTACTCGTAACTAGTGATGAGCGGGCACTACCATGCTCGGGTGCTCGATACTCATAACTAGTGATGAGCGGGCACTACCATGCTCAGGTGCTCAGTACTCGTAACTAGTGATGAGCGGGCACTACCATGCTCGGGTGCTCAGTACTGGTAACTAGTGATGAGCGGGCACTACCATGCTCGGGTGCTCTGTACTGGTAACTATTGATGAGCGGGCACTACCATGCTCGGGTGCTTAGTACTCGTAACTAGTGATGAGCGGGCACTACCATGCTTGGGTGCTCAGTACTGGTAACTAGTGATGAGCGGGCACTACCATGCTCAGGTGCTCAGTACTCGTAACTAGTGATGAGCGGGCACTACCATGCTCGGGTGCTCAGTACTGGTAACTATTGATGAGCGGGCACTACCATGCTCGGGTGCTTAGTACTCGTAACTAGTGATGAGCGGGCACTACCATGCTCGGGTGCTCAGTACTGGTAACTAGTGATGAGCGGGCACTACCATGCTCGGGTGCTCTGTACTGGTAACTATTGATGAGCGGGCACTACCATGCTCGGGTGCTCAGTACTCGTAACTAGTGATGAGCGGGCACTACCATGCTTGGTTTCTCAGTACTGGTAACTAGTGATGAGCGGGCACTACCATGTTCGGGTGCTTTGTACTGGTAACTATTGATGAGCGGGCACTACCATGCTCGGGTGCTCAGTACTCGTAACTAGTGATGAGCGGGCACTACCATGCTTGGTTGCTCAGTACTGGTAACTAGTGATGAGCGGGCACTACCATGCTCGGGTACTCAGTACTGGTAACTAGTGATGAGCGGGCACTACCATGCTCGGGTGCTCAGTACTGGTAACTAGTGATGAGTGAGCACTATGTAATCTGAGAGCAGCATGATGTAGGGGCAGAGACCCTGATTCCAATGATGTGTCACTCAGGGCTCACTGAGATCAGCAGCTAAATCGGACAAGTGTTATTCGATAAAAAAAGGGATTGCACTCAAACCAATGTTATTCAATGAGTCAGTGCAGAGCTGCGCATTATTTCTCAGCTGTACTCAGCATGCTGCGATTTGACTCTTGGACCGACCATCAGTGCAGCCTCTAATTTTTACAGATACATTACAATTCTGTAAGATTGGAAACTTGAAATGCTCCTGTAAAAAATGGGTTTCATACAGATGACAAGTGAGAAAAAATTGTACCACATTTCTGGATGAGAATGGGACTGATTTTTAATAGACTTTTGTGACTCTGGCCTTATTGTCCTGTTTTCTTTAGTTTTGATAAAATCCCTGTTTTCTCTTCTGTAGATGCTGTGTATAACCCTGCCCACAACACTGGTTGGCAGCTTTCTGTGCACACTGTACATTGTCAGCCAATCAGAGGTGAGGGCGGAGTTACACAGATTAGCTGGACTGGCTGCTACAGGACAACTAGTCCTGTAATGATAATCACCTGCTTATAAAACACTGATTGTATGGAAACTACAGTAAGCTGCTGAGCAAGTGATACATCCCTGGAATCAGGTTCTCTGCCTCTACTCTCAGATTTAATAGCAAAAACCTGCTGACAGATTCCCTTTAACTCTGTCCAACTCTAAACCACAGGAGGTGGCGCTCCCCAAAAAAGGTCAAGATTGATTGAGCTACAATGTTTCCATATCTCCCATTCATTTCTATGGGAGTTACTGAAAAAGCGTAGCTCAGCTTTTTGCATAGCCCCATACCGAGATGTGAAAAAATCCTTTGCTCAGAATATATCTGTGCTACAATGTTCCCATAACTCCCATTCATTTCTATGGGAGTTACAGAAAAGGCGTAGCACAGGTTTGCTCAGCTTTTTCCGTAGCCCCATGCCGAGATGGAAAAAATCCTTTACTCAGAATATCTCTGCGCTGCAATGTTCCCATCACTCCCATTCATTTCTATGGGAGTTACAGAAAAGGTATGCGCTGCTTTTGAGGGGTAGCACAGGTTTGCTCAGCTTTTTCTGTAGCCCCAGAATATCTCTGTGCTACAATGTTCCCATAACTCCCATTCATTTCTATGGAAGTTACAAAAAAGGCATAGCTCAGGTTTGCGCAGCTTTTTTCGTAGCCCCATGCCGAGATGGGAAAAAATCCTTTGCTCAGAATATATCTGTGCTACAATGTTCCCATAACTCCCATTCATTTCTATTGGAGTTACGGAAAAGGCGTAGCTCAGGTATGCGCAGCTTTTTAGGCGTAGCACAGGTTTGCTCAGCTTTTTCTGTAGCCCCATGCCGAGATGGAAAAAATCCTTTGCTCACAGTATCTCTGCGCTACAATGTTCCCATCACTCCCATTCATTTCTATGGGAGTTACGGAAAAGGCGTAGCTCAAGTATGTGCAGCCTTTTAGGCGTAGCACAGGTTTGCTCAGCTTTTTCTGTAGCCCCATGCCGAGATCGAAAAAACCCTTTACGCAGAATATCTCTGCGCTACAATGTTCCCATAACTCCCATTCATTTCTATGGGAGTTACAGAAAAGGCTCAGGTATACTCAGCTGTTTCCATAATCCCATGCAGAGATGGAAAAAATCCTTTGCTCAGAATATTTCTGCGCTACAATGTTCCAATAACTCCCATTCATTTCTATGGGACTCACTGAAAAAGCGTAGGTCAGCTTTTTCCATACCCCATACAGAGGTGTAAAAAATCCTTTGCGCAGAATATCTCTGCGCTACAATGTTCCCATAACTCCCATTCATTTCTATGGAAGTTACAAAAAAGGCGTAGCACAGGTTTGCTCAGCTTTTTCTGTAGCCACATGCCGATATGGAAAAAATCCTTTATGCAGAATGTCTCTGCGCTACAATGTTCCCATAACTCCCATTCATTTCTATGAGAGTTACAAAAAAGGCGTAGCTCAGGTATGCACAGCTTTTTAGGTGAAGCTCAGGTATGCGCAGCTTTTTAGGCGTAACTCAGGTATGCGCAGCTTTTTAGGCGTAGCACAGGTTTGCTCAGCTTTTTCCATAGCCCCATGCCGAGATGGAAAAAATCCTTTGCTCAGATTATCTTTGCGCTACAATGTTCCCATAACTCCCATTCATCTCTATGGGAGTTACCATAAAGGTATGCGCAGCTTTTGAGGCGTAGCACAGGTTTGCTCAGCATTTTCCATAAAAATCCTTTAATCTCAGGGTTTCCCATACCTGTATTGGTTAGTAAGGGTCACTCAATCCCCCATAGGAATCAACGAGTCCCCAACTTTGGCGCCATCCTACCTCTATGGATAGAAATAGAGACAACTTTGCTATTATTTATATTTGGAACCAACTTAAAAGTTGCATCTAAAAGTTTAAAATTGGAAGGAAAAAAATGAGAACAAATATTCATCTTATGGGTTATGTAAATAACAAACAAATGTAAATATTATTACAAAGCAAGAATAAATAAATCCTCATGACCCTCCAGCTTGTTTTCCCCCTGATTTAGGCGCTTTTCTCTCCATTGAGATCAGTTTTCCCTCTTCTCTCCTTTATCTCTTTGTCTCACCCTATCTATCCATCTCTCTGGTCCCTGCCCCCCCCCCCCTCCATCCTTTGTCTTCGCAGCTCCTCTCCCTCTCTCTCCTCTCTCAAGTGTTTTCAATTTTATTCTGAGTGGAATTAACTACCCCTGATGTCAAATTGCCGCCGAAATCGATAATAATATCTTTACAAAAGAGGATATTCTTCTCTCTCCGAACGGCTTCTGAAAAATGGAAAATTTAGTCGAAATTGATTCATTACTTGACACTTTATAGGCCGGCCTGGGTATTGATCGCGTCTTGTCATGTCCCATCTCCCTTAATCGAAGCTGAAGTCCAATGTCGATGCTGGTATTTTTCATAATTCCAAGAGTGCAGACAGACACAAAAACAGACACAGCCCCCCTCCCGTGCCTGTGCCCCCAGCTGCCAGTGCTGCTCCTGGTGCCCCCTCACCCGGCTGCATTATAGGGGTACACTGGAGCCCCCGAAATGTCACTGCTGCACCTGGAGCCCCCTCACTCTAGGAGAGACACATCAGCTCTCATCATCGTGCCCCTCCATCTGCTTCATTATAGGGGCACAGACACAACCCACACCTGCCCTGGTGCCCCCCAAATGTCACTGCTGCTCCAGGTGCCCCCTCACTATGTCTCCATCTTCCTTTATGCCCTCTCACCTTGTCCCCACCTGCTCTGGTGCCCCCAAAATGTCACTGCTACTCCTAGTGCTCCCCCACCTTGTCCCCACCTGCCCTGGTGCCCCCCAAATATCATTGCTGCTTTTAGTGCCCCCTCACCTTGTCCCCACCTGCCCTGATGCCCCCCAATTGTCAGTGCTGCTTCTGGTGCCCCCTCATCTTGTCCCACCTATCCCTGTACTCCCTAGATATCACTGCTGCTTCTGGTGCACCCATTCCGTGTCCCCACCTATTATGGTGCCCCCCGAATGTCACTGCTGCTTCTGGTGCCCCTCACCTTATCTTCACCAGCCCTGGTGCCCCCCAAATGTCACTGCTGCTCCTAATACCCCCTCACCTTGTCCCCACATGCCCCTGTGCTCCCTAGATGTCACTGTTGCTTCTGGTGCACTCTCCCCGTGTGCCCACCTACCATGGTGCCCCCCGAATGTTATTGCTGTTCATGGTGCCCCATCACTATGTCCCCATCTTCTCTTGTGCCCTCTCACCTTGTCCCCACCTGCTCTGATGCCCCCCAAATGTCACTGCTGCTCCTAGTGCCCCTCACTTTGTCCCACCTGCCCCTGTGCTGCCAAGATGTCACTGCTGCTTCTGGTCCACCCTTTCCGTGTCCCCACCTACTATGGTGCCCCCCAAATGTTATTGTTGCTTCTGGCGCCCCATCACTTCGTCCCTACATAACCTTGTGCCCCCCAAAGGTCACTGCTGCTCCTGGTGCCCCCTCATCTTGTCCACAACTGCCCTTATGCCCCCCAAATGTCACTGCTGATCCAGGTGCCCCCTCAACTTGTCCACACCTGTCCTGGTGCCCCCCAAATGTCACTGCTGCTCCAGGTGCCCCTTCATGTCTACCCCATCTCCCCATGTGTACTGCTGCTCCTGATGCCCCCTCACTTTCTCTCCATCTGCCTTTGTGCACCCAAATGTCATTGCTGCCCCTGGTGCCCCCCTCATTTTCTATCGGACATATCTGTTACTATCATTGTACCCCCTACCTGTCAATGTTCCTCATGGAGCCCCCTCACCCTGCTTCATTATAGGGGTACACACACACACACACACACACACACACACTCTCACACACACACACCCCATTACCTGCCCTGGTGCCCTCTAAACATTAATGCTGCCTCTGCTGTTCTCTTTTACTGGATAGTTATAAAGACTGACACTATATCTGCTCCCATCATTATACCCCTCAGCTACCAATCCCCCATGGTGCCCCCTCAATCCCCTTCAATATTAGGCTGCACAGATCTCCCTACTTGTCCTGGTGACCCCTAAATGTCAATGTGACTCACCCTGATACTTCTCTCATTGTGTCTCTCTCCTGCCAATGCCTCACCCTGCTTCTTTATAGGGGTACACCCCCCCCCCCCACCTGCCATGGTGCCAAATACTCCAAAAGTCCACAAACACCTACACCTAAAGGGAAGAAGATTTTTTATATACATATATATATATATATATATATATATATATATATATATATATATATATATATATATATATATATCTTCTTCCCTTTAGGTGTGGGTGATTGTGGACTTTTGTGTGTGTGTGTGTATATATATATATATATATATATATATATATATATATCTTCTATTTGTAAACATAGTGGCTCCTTATATCCGACAATTCAATGATTTGTATCCGATTATTCCTCTATTTCCTCCATTCATTCTTCCTATGAGTCGTATTTCTTTCCCCTGACCCTCATCTCACAGGACGATTTCTACATGTGCAGCTGATAATATTCCAGCCTCAAATGGAGAAGGTGGAGGAGCAATTAGAGAGGAAATTAATAGTGCGATAATCAGTCAATAACTCAGGGTTCAGGGCGCAGCGGCCTCCATGTGTGGATGGGGCTGTCAGGACTGGAGCTCTCCAAGGTGCTGAAATCAACAGGGACCACCAACAGGAAAAGTGGGACATTGCGTATATTAGGGGCAGAGCTAAAAGGGAAGAAATTGGGATGGGGAAAGGAGAACATTTGGGGAGATTTGTGTGAGTCTGGGAAGAGAGAAAGGACAGGAGACATGAGGGAGAGGGCTGGTAAAGATTGGAGGGGGGCACAGCTCTGTGAGGAGGAAAAGGGGTTGAAAAAAAGGGGGAAAGAGAGAATTTAATGGGGCAGAGATAAAAGGAAAGAGATTAGGATGGAAAGAGGAGAACATTTGGGGAGATTTGTGTGAGTCAGGTAAGAGAGAAAGGATAGGAGATATGAGGGTAAGGGATGGTAAAGATTGGAGGGGGGCACAGCTCTGTGAGGAGGAAAAAGGGTTGAAAAAGAGGGGAAAAAGAGAATTTAATGGGGCAGAGATAAAAGGGAAGATGTTAGGATGGAAAGAGGAGAACATTTGGGGAGATTTGTGTGAGTCAGGTAAGAGAGAAAGGATAGGAGATATGAGGGTAAGGGATGGTAAAGATTGGAGGGGGGCACAGCTCTGTGAGGAGGAAAGGGGGTTGAAAAAGAGAGGGGAAAGAGAGAATTTAATGGGGCAGAGATAAAAGGGAAGATGTTAGGATGGAAAGAGGAGAACATTTGGGGAGATTTGTGTGAGTCTGGAAAGAGAGGAAGGAAAGGAGACATGAGGGAGTGGGAGGGTAAAGATTGGAGGAGGGCAAAGATCTGTGAGAAGGAAAGGGGGTTGCAAAAGAGGGTGAAAGAGAGAATTTAAGGGGGCAGGTGTGGGGAGAGCAGAGATAAAAAGGAGAAAAAAAGGAAAAGAAGACTTGGAGAGAGCAAGAGGGGTCGAGCTAAAGAATGGAAGGAGAAAGAGAAGGGTGGCAGTTGGAGGGGAAACAGATTTTTGGAGAGAGAAATGGGTATAAAAAGTGTGGAAGAAAAAATGCAAAGGAGACAAATGTAGGGGCAGAAGGAGGAAGGAGAAGCAAAGGAAGCAAAGAAAGATGAGAGAACACAGAGGGCAAAAGAAAGAGGGGTAAGAAGAGAAGGATGGCAGTTGGAGGGGAAAACATGTTTGAGAGAGAAAGGGGTATAAAAAATGTGGAATAGAAAATGTAAAGGGGACAGATGTGGGTTCAGAGGAAGGAGAAGGAAAGGAAGACTTGGAGAGAACACAGAGGGGTCCTAAATGAAGAAGGGGCAAGAGAAAGTAGGGTATGAAGAGAAGGGTGGCAGTTGGAGGGGGAAAACATTTCTGAGAAAGAAAGGGGTATTAAAAGTAGGTTTGAGAGCATAGAGTAGAGAGGGGCAAAATTAAACGAAAGGTGGGGAAAGAGGAGGAGGTGATGGAAAGGGGGAAAAGAGAAGGGCAGAGGGATGGAAGAGGAAGAGAGGGGATAAGAAATGAAAGGGGAAAAGAGGGATGAGAAATGGCAGAGAGAAGGGTAGAGGGATGGAAAAAAAAGAAAGGGTATAAGAGGGGCTAGGGGAAAAAGATGGATGAGAAAGGGTAGAGAGAAGGATAGCAAGATGTAAGAGGAACAGAGGGGGTAAGGGGGAAATGGAAAAAGGATGAGAAAGGGCAGAGAGAAGGGTACAGGTATGGAAGAGGAAGAGAGGGGATGAGGGGAAAGGGAAAAAGAGGGATGAGAAAGGGCAGAGAGAAGGGTAGAGGGATGGAAGAGAGGGGATAAGAGGGGAAAGGGGAAAATGGGGTGAGAAACGGCAGAGAATTTGGTAGAGGAATGGAAGAGGAAGAGAGGGAATAAGAGGGGAAAGGAGGAAAAGAGGGATGAGAAAGGGCAAAGAGAAGGGTAAATGGATGTAAGATGAAGAGATGGGATAAGGGGGAAAAGAGGGAAGGGTAGAGGGATAGAAGAAGAAAGGGTATAAGAGGGGCTCGGGGGAAAAGATGGATGAGAAAGGGTAGAGAGAAGGGTAGCGAGATGTAAGAGGAACAGAGGAGGTAAGGGGAAAGTGGAAAAAGGATGAGAAAGGGCAGAAAGAAAGGTAGAGGGATGGAAGAGGAAGAGAGGGGATGAGGGGAAAGGGAAAAAAGAGGGATGAGAAAGGGCAGAGAGAAGAGTAGAGGGATGGAAGAGAGGGGATAAGAGGACAAAGGGGAAAATGGGGTGAGAAACGGCAGAGGATTTGGTAGAGGAATGGAAGAGAAGGGTAAATGGATGGAAGAGGAAGAGAGGGGATAAGATGGGAAATGGGGAAAAGAGGGACGAGTAAGGGCAGAGAGAGGGGTAAAGGGATGGAAGAGGAAGAGAGGGGATAAGACGGGAAATGGGGAAAAGAGGGATGAGTAAGGGCAGAGAGAGGGGTAAAGGGATGGAAGAGGAAGAGAGGGGATAAGACGGGAAATGGGGAAAAGAGGGACGAGTAAGGGCAGAGAGAGGGGTAAAGGGATGGAAGAGGAAGAGAGGGGATAAGACGGGAAATGGGGAAAAGAGAGACGAGTAAGGGCAAAGAGAAGGGTAAAGGGATCGAAGAGGAAGAGAGGGGATAAGACGGGAAATGGGGAAAAGAGGGACGAGAAAGGGCAAAGAGAAGGGCAGAGGGATGGAAGAGGAAAAGGGGAAGAAATAGGGAGAGATGGGGTGAAGAAAAGGGACTGGAGGAATGAATGTGATGTGTATAAAGATGAAAAAAGTGAAGAAAAGAATAAGGTAAAGTTAAAAAAAAGAGTTAGATAGACAGTTTGTGAAAGGAAAGAACGGGGCTGGGGTTGAAGGGGTGCAGAAAGAAAGCAGTTTGCAGTTAGCAGTGAAGTTTGTGTGCAGGTGACTGTGCGCCGGGTCCTCCGCCACTTGTGAAGTTCGCAGTAACTTTCCCCCTCCTCGGCGCCGCACGCACAGACTTAGCTCCAGAGCATTTACTTTCCGCACTTGAAAGCACTTTGTAATGATGAATCTGTGTCCCAGAGACGGAGCATCTTCCCAGTGCGTGTTCCCCCCTCAGGTCTCACCATCCTCCTCCTCCTCCTCCTTCATCCCATGCAGTCCCAGCTTTAATAAATAAATAAGGAGCCAGTAGCAGAGGCTGCAGGAAAAATACCTTGGGTGCTTTTTGGCTGCCTTCAGTCCCCACCTCTGGAGTGAGAAGCGGTCGATAAGTAATTGTTATTGCGGGCAGGGAATGCAGGGAGAGGGGTCCTGCTACTGCAATTCTCATTTATTTGGTCGCTTTTTTTTATTGGTGGCATCTGTCCCCCCTCTCTCTCCCCTCCACTGAGCCCAGGGGGTGACATTCATCCATCTCACTTTAGGGGTCTCTCTCCAAACATACACACACACACACATACACACACCAAACTAAATATAGGGAAGAGGAAAAGGAGGAGGTGGGAGGATGGGAAAGAGAAAGGTGGTGTTGGGCGGGGGGGAAAAAAAAAAGCCATTTTCAGCAAAACAAGTTTTTTTTTTTTTATCTCCACTCCCTAACAACCCTGTGTAAATGAAATCACTCATTCTCATCAAGTGGCAGGCCAAATATTATCTACAGTGCATTGAGAGGGATCGAATCCTATTTAGAATCGCGATTCGACATCTGTTTTCAAATTTGATCATCTATGAACTTTATTTTCCGAGTTTGGGGAAAATTATATTCTATCGATCCCAGACACTGGCTGCCTGTACATATATTTTCTGCTGCAGCTCCAGCCAGGAGTGCGCAGGAAAGGAGTTTCTCCTGACACTGCAGAGCGCACACACACATTTCCTTTCTCCTCCTCTTCTTCTTTCTATCCATTCAGACTTTCCCTCCTCTCCTTCATCATTATTATCTGGGATCTCTCCTTCCTTTTCTGTCATCTTCTAGTTTTCTTCCTCCTATGTTCTTGCTCCTTTCTTCTTTTGCACCCAACTTCTTACACTTCTTTTTCTACTTCCTCTTTCCAACTCTTCTCTTTTCCACCTCTTAAAGGTTCCTTGGCTTTGGAGGGAGAGTTATTTAAAGGACACACTTTTTTTTTTTAAAGTCATTATTTTATTCAAGTCTTCAAGGAGCCAAGTGAGGTCTACTGGAAAGGATATTGGATGCCAAGGAAAACGTGAGTACTCCATGACTATTGGTTGATATGTCTTGTGTATTGGGTTCAGGGGCTTTTTTTTAGGGACATATATTATATTGTAGGTCGGAAATGTGCAGAATAGGTGGAAAGTGACTTCGGAGCAATCCTGTCCTGGTCAGCCAGGAAATAGTTAACTAATATTATCAATTAATATATTATTATATAAATATCAGATGGACCTTGAAGCAAACGGTAACCTAACCAGTGTAGTGCAGGCTCCTATATGACTGAATAGTTTGCAACATTATGAGCTGAAGGGAGGCAAGTAAGTCAAGGAATTAGATTATTTTTTATTTTGCAGATGTAGCAGAGCTGGATTTGTTTGGGATTTCATTTTTTATCAGAGCAGCAGTCCTACGTAAAACTATCAGTCCCATGTAAAAGTACAGACAAGATGTTAAAACTACCAGTCCTATGTAAAAATGCAGACAAGACATCAAGACTACCAGTCCTATATAAAAGTATAGCTAAGACATCAAAACTACCAGTCCTATGTAAAAGTACAGATAAGACCCCAGTCCTATGTTAAAGTACAGATAAGACATCAGTCCTATGTAAAAGTGCAGTTAAGACACCAGTCCTATGTAAAAGTACAGATAAGACATCTGTCCGATATAAAAGCACAGATAAGACACCAGTCCCATGTAAAAGTACAGATAAGACATCAGTCCTATGTAAAAGTGCAGTTAAGACACCAGTCCTATGTAAAAGTACAGATAAGACATCTGTCTTATATAAAAGCACAGATAAGAAACCAGTCCCATGTAAAAGTACAGATAAGACATCAGTCCTATGTAAAAGTACAGGTAAGACACCAGTCCTATGTAAAAGCACATATAAGACACCAGTCCTATGTAAAAGCACAGATAAGACATCAGTCCTATGTAAAAGTGCAGATAAGACACCAGTCCTATGTAAAAGTACAGATAAGACATCTGTCCTATATAAAAGCACAGATAAGAAACCAGTCCCATGTAAAAGTACAGATAAGACATCAGTCCTATGTAAAAGTACAGGTAAGACACCAGTCCTATGTAAAAGCACATATAAGACACCAGTCCTATGTAAAAGCACAGATAAGACATCAGTCCTATGTAAAAGTACAGATAAGACACCAGTCCTATGTAAAAGCACAGATAAGACATCAGTCCTACGTAAAAGTACAGATAAGACACCAGTCCTATGTAAAAGGTCAAATTCAGCTCTGCTACATCTACACACACAATATCACCCACACATGTAGGGAACGTGCGCTGCATTTGTAACTTTTAAAGCCAATACTAAGTAAAGTGGGAAATGCTGTAGTGTGAAGTTTCCTCCCATCTTCCTCCTCTTGGCAGGAGTCTTCTCTCTGCTCCCTGGAGTTTCCATTCCCTGCTGTGCAGAGCTGAGTTTGTTATTTAATTGTTTTGTTTGTTACAACAGCTGTCTAAGTTAAAGATAACACAGAAGGTTTTTACCCAGTCCTACTTAAAATGAGAAATCCAACCGTTGGGAGCGAAATGACAAACTCAGCTCTGCTACAACTGACAAACTGATGAACTGGCAAACGGCAAATTCAGCAGCACTGCCACAACTGACAAACACAGCTCTGCTATAACTGAAAAACCCAGCCCGGCTACAGCTGATAAACTCAGCTCTACTGCAAAGGCAAACTGAGCAGCAATGCTACAACTGACAAACACAGCTCTGCTACAACTGACAAACACAGATCTGCCATAAACGCAAACTCAGCAGCACTGCTACAAATAACAAACTCAGCTCTGCTGCAAAGGCAAACTCAGCAGCACTACTACAACTGACAAACACAGCTCTTCAACAACTGACAAACACAGCTCTTCAACAACTGACAAACACCTCCACTACAACTGACAAACTCAGCTCTACTGCAAAGGCAAATTGAGCCGCACTACTACAACTGACAAACACAGCTCTGCTACAACTGACAAACACAGCTCTTCAACAACTGACAAACACCTCCACTACAACTGACAAACTCAGCTCTACTGCAAAGGCAAATTGAGCAGCACTACTACAACTGACAAACAAAGCTCTGCTACAACGGACAAACACAGCTCTGCTACAACTGACAAACTCAGCTCTGCTGCCAAGGCAAATTGAGCAGCACTACTACAACTGACAAACACAGCTCTGCTACAACTGACAAACCCAGCTCTGCAACAACTGACAAACACAGCTCTGCAATCTGCAACAACTGACAAACCCAGCTCTGCAACAACTGACAAACACAGCCCTGCTACAACTGACAAACACAGCTCTGCTACAATTGACAAACTCAGCCCTGCTGCAAGGGCAAACTGAGCAGCACCGCTACAACTGACAAAGTTGAAGCAAAAAAAGGAGGGGATGGACTTTTTTTCCCTTCACAACTGACAAACTCAGCTCTGCTACAATTGACAAACTCAGCTCTGCTACAATTGACAAACTCAGCTCTGCTACAACTGACAAACCCAGCTCTGCCGATTCCGTCCTTAACTTTCCCCGTCTCCCATTCCGCGTTTCCCTCCACTTTAGGCTGTGTTTTTTGCTGAGTTTTTGGAGCGGAATCGTCAGGTTTTTGTGGCGGATTTTTGCAGAGTGTGAACGGCGTCTTATAGTTTAGTAATGAATTATTTACAAATACGCTTTCTTTCTAGTCAGGGTAAATCGCCCGTTATCTTCTCCGGTGTTATGGATTTTTTTCCCGCGATTTATGTCTCCGCTCGCCATTCGCCTGTTTTCCATTTTCGGCGTCCGTACCTCAATCTCTCTTTATCCTCTCCCCCTCGCAGACGCCTCTTCCCCTCTCTGCAGCTAACTGGGGCCGGTTTCCGTTTAGATTAAGCCAGGGAACCTAATTCCAGGGCAAGGATCGAATTTTCTGGCAACAAAGGGAAATAGCGTATTGATCAGGAGCTCCGGAGATTAAGAGACAAGTGTGTGTATCCATCAGAGCTAAACTGCCTCTCTCTGCCCTCTGTGGGGCTGCGAGCGGACGCTGCCTGCATGCCAAGCGACTACTACACTTAACCCTCCACTTACCCCACTAACACCCTAAAAATCCGCTTCCGGAGACCTTTCCGGGGCGCTGACCACCGCTTGCATATCCCTAGAAGGATCCCTCCAAAAACCAGAGCTGGATTTACATAATTGCATAGTTCATGAGGTATCAAAATAAAGACACCGGCCCATCAGGTCCAACCTATAACCCTACTGCGAGATTGCTTTTTTACTTTTTGATCATGATCAGTTGTGCCAAATGACAAACTTGGCACTGCTACTTCTGGGTAAGAGGTAATGGGGTGTTGTGTCCTTTTACCTTAGTGTTAGGTATGACCGTGCGCAATCTTTAAGTCAAGGAGACTTTTTTAGGGCAGATGGGGGTGTCCTGATTTATTCACTCATACTTTTTGTATGTATGCTTGTCCAGATGTAGCAGAGATGAGTTTGCAAAATGTGTTTGTCATGGTAAATGTGTCACCGATGACTTTACATAGGACTGCACACAAACCTACTGCTTTATCTGAACTCATATGTTAAATTACACATTCAGCTCTGCTACATCTGTATACCACTTAATGCCAACTAGCATGTATATACATCCTGACACATTCAACTTTGCTACATCTATACCATATAATGCCCTCTAGCATGTATATACATCCTAACACATTCAGCACTGCTACATCTGTATAATACATAGTGGCACTAGCATGTATATACATCCTGACACATTCAGCTCTACTACATCTGTATACCACTTAAAGCCCACTAGCATGTATATACGTCCTGCCATATTCAGCTCTGCTACATCTATACCACATAGCGCCCACTAGCATGTATATACGTCTTGACCCATTCAGCTCTGCTACATCTATACCACATAATGCCCTCTAGCATGTATATATGTCCTAACACATTCAGCTCTGCTACATCTGTATACCACATAATGCCCACTAGTATGTAAATACGTCCTGACATATTCAGCTCTGCTACATCTGTATACCACATAATCCCCTCTAGTATGTAAATACGTCCTGACACATTCAGCTCTGCTACATCTGTATACCACTTAATGTCCACTAGCATGTATATACGTCTTGACACAGTCAGCTCTGCTACATCTTTATACCACATAATTCCCACTAGCATGTATATACGTCCTCACACATTCAGCTCTGCTACATCTATACCACTTAATGCCAACTAGCATGTATATATGTCCTGACACATTCAGCTCTGCTACATCTATATCACATAATGCCCTCTAGTATGTGTGTGGTGTGTGTGTGTGTGTATATATATATATATATATCCTGACATATTTAGCTCTGCTACATCTATATAATACATAGTCCCCACCATTAATCTCCGCAGAGTGGACTGTGAAATGCATATTTTTGGTCATTTACACCATGTGTGACATAGGCTTTAACCTATTAATATTGCGTAAAACAAAAAGTAACACAACACTCTCAGCTCTGCTACATCTACTTCGAATTTTGTGCATAATTTGCTAATATTTCATGGGGATCGTATTCGTCCCATGACTTCTGATATTCGGGGGAACCTGTTGCTTCATGGACTCATACTCAGTTATGGACTCATACTCATACTCATATTTCATGGACTCACTCAGTTACTCATCACACATACCAGTGTGTCTATCTGGCTATTGTGCAACTACAACTCCCAGCA
This sequence comes from Anomaloglossus baeobatrachus, assembly GCF_048569485.1. Taxonomy (NCBI): domain Eukaryota; kingdom Metazoa; phylum Chordata; class Amphibia; order Anura; family Aromobatidae; genus Anomaloglossus; species Anomaloglossus baeobatrachus. The sequence continues at coordinate 33,730,491 of NC_134363.1, read as the reverse complement.
TGCCCTCACGGCTTCCCGCTAGGTTGTGTTCCACATTATTATCTCACTAACCCAAGTAGAAACACAGAATAACTCATATACGTAGAAATAATCGTGATTTCCGTATAAGATGTAGCAGAGCTGAGTTTGTCATTTTTGTAATATGGGTTACATAGGACTGCAAATGAGTTTGTCATTTTAATAGTATGCGTTACATAGGACTGCGGATGACCCTACTTCATTATCTAAACTCTAAATGTGCAGAAGACCATATGACAAACACAGCTCTGCTACGTCGGTTTATGCATTGTAATGCACATATGAAGGACTATGCATACTACTATGAGAAGAGGTTGGGGAGAGATTATTTGTCTTTTCTGCTTTTCTGCCGCCATCTTTTATTTACGCTGGGACCCACTGACACTTTGACCCTCCATTAAAGGTAATTGGATGCAACAGCGGTACAGGCCGGCGACATCTGTGACTGAATTCAACATGTTCTTCCTTTATCTAAAGCGAGTGTGATCCGTGTACGCCTGAAAAGTGTTCACGTGGACTGCGGAGTCCCAAGAGCTCACACTCTACGGCGGACCCCATGCGACTCACCTAAGAGACACGCCATGGACTGGCAAAATGTAACATCTAAGCCACAAAAACAAAAACTGAGAGGAGTTTGTCATTAACGTCACTTGTTTGACTGCGTTACACTAATTCTGACAGGTGTTGTGATAAACGCAATAGTAAACCTAGCTCTGCTGCCTCCACCCTCATAAATAAGGCTGTGTACATTCACCACGCCGCCATCCTTAATTGCCTCCCGTCTCCCACACGCCGGCCCTTTAAAGCATCGATTAATCAGAATTCTTATTGTTTTTTTTATAAGATGAAGAAGACACATTTGCGTGTGATCCCGCGGATCATATTCATCAGTGTCGAGAATAGCTCACTGATTGATAAATTCACCCGCTGCATTTACATGGGGACTCATCTCACATGAGATTAATAACGGGGTCTGATAGATTAGGGGGGGGGGGTCTGCGCGGAGTGCGGAGATACAGGGGCTACAAGGGCTGCGATGTATGGAACATGGGGTATTGGGATGGAGAAAAGTGTATGCGGGGGGAGGGGGAATAATAAAGGCGGGAGGTTAGGGGTTAATTGTGTATAGATAGATAGAGGGATAGATGGATAGATAGAGGGATAGATAGATAGATAGAGGGATAGATAGAGAGATGGATAGATAGAGGGATAGATAGATAAAATATAAGTGCAAAAAACTGTCAAGTACATAATACGGTATAACAAAAAAAGAGCGCAAAGCTATAAAAATCCACAAGAAAGTGCACCTCGTGTATGGATAGAAAGATAGATAGAGGGATGGATAGATAGAGGGATAGATAGATAGAGGGATAGATAGATAGAGGGATAGATAGCGGGATAGATAGATAGATAGATAGATAGATAGAGGGATAGATAGATAGATAGAAAGATAGATAGAGGGATAGATAGATAGATAGATATATAGATAGAGGGATAGATAGATAGATAGAGGGATAGATAGATAGATAGATAGATAGATATATAGATAGAGGGATAGATAGATAGAGGGATAGATAGATAGATAGAGGGATAGATAGATAGATAGATAGATAGATAGATATATAGATAGAGGGATAGATAGATAGATAGATAGAGGGATAGATAGATAGATAGATAGATAGATATATAGATAGAGGGATAGATAGATAGATAGAGGGATAGATAGATAGAGGGATAGATAGATAGATAGATAGATAGATAGATAGAGGGATAGATAGATAGATAGATAGAGGGATAGATAGATAGATAGATAGATATATAGATAGAGGGATAGATAGATAGAGGGATAGATAGCTAGATAGATAGATATATAGAGGGATAGATAGATAGATAGAGGGATAGATAGATAGATAGATAGATAGAGGGATAGATAGATAGATAGATAGAGGGATAGATAGATAGATAGATAGATAGAGGGATAGATAGATAGATAGATAGCTAGATGGATAGATAGATAGATAAAGGGATAGATAGATAGATAAAGGGATAGATAGATAGATAGAGGGATAGATAGATAGATAGATAGATAGAGGGATAGATAGATAGATAGATAGATAGAGGGATAGATAGATAGATAGATAGAGGGATAGATAGATAGATAGATAGATATAAAAAAAGAGAGAGAGGGCGCTCCTGTGTGGGATCTTAATGTACCGAGGTATGTACAATGTGAGGTGCACACTCACCTGATAGTGTTGTACGTCAGGTACAACACTGATAGTGGTATTGAAGGGGGATCGCAAGTTCACCGCTCCTTGTCAGCAGGGATCCAGTCCTCCTGACTGCGCAGGACTCTGCTCACACGATCGGGGTTTCCACGTGCAGTGTGCAGCCGCCGGACCGGCGTCTGATAGCAGCTCCTCCTCCGGGTCGGATGGTCCCGTGATTACAGATGCGGTGATTCCCCAGCCCCTGGTGTTAGATTCAAACGGATAGTACGATCCTGGTTCTGGCTGCAGCAGCCCCGTGAGCTCCCATAGGGAGATAAAGATGCAAGGAAAAAAAAAAAAAAAAAATGCACGGTTTCGCTGCGCTGCTCAGAAAGGTAGTGATAAGGTTATTTGGGATGTAGATTTATTAATTATTTACATGCCACTACGCGTTTCGGGGGTACAACCTCCCCCTTCCTCAGGTAGCAGTAAAATGCAGGAAAATCAAATCTTAAATACACAAACTGGATGAAGAGAAAAAAAAAAAAAAAAAAGAGAATCCTTATTCCCTTAATCAGATTGAATCCCCATCGGGGTGGGATCATTCAGACAATTAGTTGATTAGGAAGGCTCTCCCCTAGAAGATACCGATCTTTTGCATTCATAAAAAAACAATGGTATATACGGGTTTACAAAAAACACCAATACATAATGAAATAAAATGTGCATTAAAAACATTGATAATAGACAATAAATGTGTATTTTGCCTCCATTTGGTGCAATGCATGTGTGATGCCATATTGGCAATATGGGGAGTGACTAAAAAACAGGAAGGTTACTGTTAGTTAAAAAAGCAATGATATAAAATCAATATAGAGACCCAACTGATTTTCCATGTGAATTTTCATAAAAAAGACTTTTGGATAAAAAATTCTTTCGGAAAGATTAAAAAGCTATATAGGTAAAAATAAATTGGAAAGGAACTTTTGATAAAAATGTTGTTCCCCATCGGAGACTAAATTAAATTATTTGACTGGAGCTGACATACCAATATACGTTAAAAATAGGGTAAATTCATATGGAGAAAATTATATGGAGAAAATTATAATTAGTTAGTATAAGAATATAAAAGGGGGAAAATGGAGGATTGGAAAAGGAAGGAAAGATGAATCCAAAAGAGGGAAAGAGAAAAAAAAAAAAAAAAAGGAGGAAAATGAAACCAAAATAGGGAAAAAAAAGGGAAAAAAAATGAGAAAAAATGATAAAAGAATGATATCAAAAGAGAGACAAAAAAATATATAAAATTAATATGAAACCAAAAGAGGGAAGAAAAAAAAAACAAAAAAAAAACCAAAAGAGGGAAAAAAGAAAAAAAAAAAAAAAGGAAAAAAAAAAGAAAAAAAAAGAAAGAAAAAAAGAGTCTATCAAAACATTTTTTGTGTGAACACAATAAGGACAGTGACACCTTTAAAACAGTAATCATTGAAGAAATCATGACAGATAATATGGACAGATACTGGAAGCTAGTGGAGCGGGAATCCTTTTGGATATTTAAACTGGCCACCCTACATCCTGAAGGTCTAAATATAATGACGGAGCGAGTAAAATAGGTCTAAATAAGAGGGATCAGAATACCATTACAGAAAAAAACTTAATTTGAAAACTCATATTTGAAAATCATTAATTCAATATTTAACCACCCAATCCTCACATTGTTGCATAGGGAATGAACTATTTATTATACCTCTTTTTTTTTCCCTATTTTGGTTTCATTTTCCTCTTTTTTCCCCCTTTTTTTTTCCCTATTTTGGTTTCAATTTGTTTTCATTTTCCTCTTTTTTTTTTTTTTTTTTTTTTTTTTTTTCTCTCTCATGGACCTCTTTTCTCTTTTTTTTTCTTTTTTCCCTCTTTTGGTTTTTTTTTTGTTTTTTTTTTCTTCCCTCTTTTGGTTTCATATTAATTTTATATATTTTATTGTCTCTCTTTTGATATCATTTTTTTATCATTTTTTCTCATTTTTTTTCCCTATTTTGGTTTCATTTTCCTCCTTTTTTTTTTTTTTTTTCTCTTTCCCTCTTTTGGATTCATCTTTCCTTCCTTTTCCAATCCTCCATTTTCCCCCTTTTATATTCTTATACTAACTAATTATAATTTTCTCCATATAATTTTCTCCATATGAATTTACCCTATTTTTAACGTATATTGGTATGTCAGCTCCAGTCAAATAATTTAATTTAGTCTCCGATGGGGAACAACATTTTTATCAAAAGTTCCTTTCCAATTTATTTTTACCTATATAGCTTTTTAATCTTTCCGAAAGAATTTTTTATCCAAAAGTCTTTTTTATGAAAATTCACATGGAAAATCAGTTGGGTCTCTATATTGATTTTATATCATTGCTTTTTTAACTAACAGTAACCTTCCTGTTTTTTAGTCACTCCCCATATTGCCAATATGGCATCACACATGCATTGCACCAAATGGAGGCAAAATACACATTTATTGTCTATTATCAATGTTTTTAATGCACATTTTATTTCATTATGTATTGGTGTTTTTTGTAAACCCGTATATACCATTGTTTTTTTATGAATGCAAAAGATCGGTATCTTCTAGGGGAGAGCCTTCCTAATCAACTAATTGTCTGAATGATCCCACCCCGATGGGGATTCAATCTGATTAAGGGAATAAGGATTCTCTTTTTTTTTTTTTTTTTCTCTTCATCCAGTTTGTGTATTTAAGATTTGATTTTCCTGCATTTTACTGCTACCTGAGGAAGGGGGAGGTTGTACCCCCGAAACGCGTAGTGGCATGTAAATAATTAATAAATCTACATCCCAAATAACCTTATCACTACCTTTCTGAGCAGCGCAGCGAAACCGTGCATTTTTTTTTTTTTTTCCTTGCATAGATAGATAGATAGATAGATAGATAGATAGATAGATGGATAGATAGAGGGATAGATAGATAGATAGATAGATAGAGGGATAGATAGATAGATAGATAGAGGGATAGATAGATAGATGGATAGAGGGATAGCTAGAGGGATAGATAGATAGATAGATAGATAATAGATAGATAGAGGGATAGATAGAGGGATAGATAGAGGGATAAATAGAGGGATAAATAGAGGGATAGATAGAGGGATAGATAGATAGATAGATAGAGGGATAGATAGATAGAGGGATAGATAGATAGATAGATAGAGGGATAGATAGAGGGATAGATAGAGGGATAAATAGAGGGATAAATAGAGGGATAGATAGAGAGATAGATAGATAGAGGGATAGATAGATAGAGGGATAGATAGATAGATAGATAGATAGATAGAGGGATAGATAGATAGATAGATAGATAGATAGATAGATAGATAGAGGGATAGAGGGATAGATAGAGGGATAGATAGATAGAGGGATAGATAGATAGATAGATAGAGGGATAGATAGATAGATAGATAGAGGGATAGATAGATAGATAGAGGGATAGATAGATAATAGATAGATAGAGGGATAGATAGAGGGATAAATAGAGGGATAAATAGAGGGATAGATAGAGGGATAGATAGATAGATAGTGGGATAGATAGATAGAGGGATAGATAGATAGATAGATAGATAGATAGAGGGATAGATAGAGGGATAGATAGAGGGATAGATAGAGGGATAAATAGAGGGATAAATAGAGGGATAGATAGAGGGATAGATAGATAGAGGGATAGCTAGATAGAGGGATAGATAGATAGATAGAGGGATAGATAGATAGATAGAGGGATAGAGGGATAGATAGAGGGATAGATAGATAGAGGGATAGATAGATAGATAGATAGAGGGATAGATAGAGGGATAGATAGATAGATAGAGGGATAGATAGATAGATAGAGGGATAGATAGATAGATAGAGGGATAGATAGATAGATAGATAGATAGAGGGATAGATAGATAGATAGATAGATAGAGGGATAGATAGATAGATAGATAGATAGATAGAGGGATAGATAGATAGATAGATAGATAGAGGGATAGATAGATAGATAGATAGATAGAGGGATAGATAGATAGAGGGATAGCTAGATAGAGGGATAGATAGATAGATAGAGGGATAGATTGATAGATAGATAGATAGATAGATAGAGGGATAGAGGGATAGATAGAGGGATAGATAGATAGAGGGATAGATAGATAGATAGAGGGATAGATAGATAGAGGGATAGATAGATAGATAGAGGGATAGATAGATAGATAGATAGAGGGATAGATAGATAGATAGATAGAGGGATAGATAGATAGATAGATAGAGGGATAGATAGATAGATAGATAGATAGATAGATAGATAGAGGGATAGATAGAGGGATAAATAGAGGGATAAATAGAGGGATAGATAGAGGGATAGATAGATAGATAGTGGGATAGATAGATAGAGGGATAGATAGATAGATAGATAGATAGAGGGATAGATAGAGGGATAGATAGAGGGATAGATAGAGGGATAAATAGAGGGATAAATAGAGGGATAGATAGAGGGATAGATAGATAATAGATAGATAGAGGGATAGATAGAGGGATAAATAGAGGGATAAATAGAGGGATAGATAGAGGGATAGATAGATAGATAGTGGGATAGATAGATAGAGGGATAGATAGATAGATAGATAGATAGAGGGATAGATAGAGGGATAGATAGAGGGATAGATAGAGGGATAAATAGAGGGATAAATAGAGGGATAGATAGAGGGATAGATAGATAGAGGGATAGCTAGATAGAGGGATAGATAGATAGATAGAGGGATAGATAGATAGATAGAGGGATAGAGGGATAGATAGAGGGATAGATAGATAGAGGGATAGATAGATAGATAGATAGAGGGATAGATAGAGGGATAGATAGATAGATAGAGGGATAGATAGATAGATAGAGGGATAGATAGATAGATAGAGGGATAGATAGATAGATAGATAGATAGAGGGATAGATAGATAGATAGATAGATAGAGGGATAGATAGATAGATAGATAGATAGATAGAGGGATAGATAGATAGATAGATAGATAGAGGGATAGATAGATAGATAGATAGATAGAGGGATAGATAGATAGAGGGATAGCTAGATAGAGGGATAGATAGATAGATAGAGGGATAGATTGATAGATAGATAGATAGATAGATAGAGGGATAGAGGGATAGATAGAGGGATAGATAGATAGAGGGATAGATAGATAGATAGAGGGATAGATAGATAGAGGGATAGATAGATAGATAGAGGGATAGATAGATAGATAGATAGAGGGATAGATAGATAGATAGATAGAGGGATAGATAGATAGATAGATAGAGGGATAGATAGATAGATAGATAGATAGATAGATAGATAGATAGATAGATAGATAGAGGGATAGATAGATAGATAGATAGATAGAGGGATAGATAGATAGATAGATAGATAGATAGAGGGATAGATAGATAGATAGATAGATAGAGGGATAGATAGATAGATAGATAGATAGATAGATAGAGGGATAGATAGATAGATAGATAGATAGAGGGATAGATAGATAGATAGATAGATAGAGGGATAGATAGATAGATAGATAGATAGAGGGATAGATAGATAGATAGATAGATAGATAGATAGAGGGATAGATAGAGGGATAGATAGATAGATAGAGGGATAGATAGATAGATAGATAGATAGATAAAATATAAGTGCAAAAAACTGTCAAGTACATAATACGGTATAACAAAAAAAGAGCGCAAAGCTATAAAAATCCACAAGAAAGTGCACCTCGTGTATGGATAGAATTGTATCTTCCTTCCGTAGTTTAAACCAGAACTAGGAAAATGCCGGGAAAAAGTAAGAGAAGCTTCAATATACAGAGAGATATGAGGGAAATCAGGGTGTGAAGAAACCAGGGAGCGCAGACGAGGAGCTGTACCGGGGACCGGTGACATCAGACCCCAGTAACATTTGTACAATGTAGCAGAGCTGAATTTGTCTTAGGACGGTTACTTTTCAGCTCCACGAGCCCTTACTGGTCGATGGCACCTGAGACCCCCACAGAAGCTCGTATAGCTGTGCCATATGACAAACTCATCTCCGCTTATCAGACCTGTAGAATAACCGGCGGCGGCGGTTGAGATTCTAAACATTCCGAGACTGAAAATTCCGAACATCGCAATTTAAATGAATCATCTGTTGAGTATCATAATGTATCTTCCGCGGTTTATTGGCATTATTAATCGTGAATGGCTGCAGAGATATCAGTATTTATTTATTTATTTAAACAATTTTTTTAAATTACATTTTTGAAAAAAATTCAAATTTGATTTATTGTTTTTTTAATTTTTTTGTTACATTTTTTTTTTTGAAATTTCAAATTTGAATTATTTTTATTTTTTTTTTGTTACATTTATTTTTTTTGAAAATTCAAATTTGAAATATTATTTAAAAAAGAAAGTGACAAATCGTGATTTCAACGTTTTGTGGCAGTTTCTCGCCCGCATTCGTATCGGCATTTCAATTTCACGTCGGCCGGGGTCTGATCCGAATAAGAATTCGGCATATTTGATTTTCATTCCGCCGGCGTTAAACTGCTGCAGGACAAGACTTAAAATGATAAAGGCATCTGAGACAAGGTCCTATCATCAAGATCCGAATTTCCCTCCCCCTCCCCCGATGTCTGCACCTGACCCGTCTCCCGATCCGGGCCGGAGACGGTGGACAGCTGTGGGAATCGCAGCCAACGTGTCGTAGAAGAGGCCAAATCAGGGACATTTTATTAAGGTTCCTAATACCTTCCAGCGTTGACGAAAGGAAAATGACATGTTTGGGGGGTTTTTTTGTTTGTTTTTTTTTTTTCGAGATCTCCCGAGAGGATAAGCGGCGGAATTGGCTCCCGGGCCTTGTAATCTTACCAGGTGACATGTTGTTTCAGGCTCCAAATTTTTATGTATTTTTTTCTAGTTTGTAAAACTGCTACATTTATTTCTATTTTCTCGCGGAATTAAAATTGGTGACCACGTTTTATTTTAGCATTCGAGGGGGTCAAAGTATAAGGCCGTCGCCCCCTTTACCAACAATATAATAATATGTTTCAATAAAATAAAAAATAAAAATAGTCAAAAATTGGATCAAGTGAAAAAAAAAAGGGCAAAGATTGGATCAAGTAAAAAAAAAAAAAAAAGGTCAAAGATAGGATCAAGTGAAAAAAAAAAAGGTCAAAGATAGGCTCAAGTGAAATTTTCAATTTTGAGAAATTCATTTAAAATCAGCCAAAAATATTGAGAGTCATCGGTAATCGCAGCTCATCTAATAACCAAGGTAAAAAACGAGTGAATCGCCACATATGATTGTATCAATAAAATAAAAAAAAGTCAAAGGTTGTATATAAATGTATCAATAAATTCAATTTTTTTTAAATTATTTTTGTTAGAAAATTAAAAAAATAATAAGTTAAGTGGAAACCCAATGCCAACTAAGTTTTCTGTGCTTTGTAAAAAATTGCATAAGTCGTGTCCAAAAATTATCCATCCCGCTTATCAATAACTGCGCTCGTATGATTGCGTCCAACTCGCGGACCAATTTCACTAATTGTCTCCTCTTTTTTATTCCTTTTAAGTATTTTTTTTTTAACTTTTTAATATTTACAAATATGATCGGATTAGTTCTCCATTTGAAAATCAACTTTTTTTAAATTAATGAATAAACTGATAATTTCAGAAGTTAAAATGTATGAAAAAAAAATCGACGTAATATGTTATTATTTGCTACACCAGAATTGTTTTCTGTTGTTTTTAGTTATCCGGATGTTTCTACGTGAATTTATTTCTACGCGTATCAGTAATTATACTGATGAAAAAATGTTATTGCCTCTTTCAATACATTTTTTTTTAATATTTTTTTTTTAACGAAATATTTCTTATGTAAGCAAATGTTAAAAAAGACATTATTTTTTAATGTATTTAATTTTTTTCCTATTTTTGTTTTCTGTTTTGACAGCAGCCAATTAATTATTGTTATTTTTTAATTTTTTTTTATCTTTTTCACAATTTTTTTTACAGCAGCCAACAAATGGCATTTTATTAGACATTATTTTATTGTTATTTTTTAACATATATATTTTTTATCTTTTCCTATTTTTTTTTAACAACAGCTAAAAAAATGGACATTTTATTAGACATTATTTTATGTTATTTTTTTAATTTATATATTTTTTTATCCATTTTTTACAGCATCCAATAAATGGACATTTTATTATATATTATTTTGTTAATTTTTTAATATTTTTTATATTTTCCTATAATTTTTTACTGCAGCCAATAAATGGGCATTTTGTTAGACATTATTTTATTATTTAATATTTTTATCTTTTCTTATTTTTGGGGGGCAGCAGCCAATAAATGGGCATTTTATTTGATATTATTATTATTTTTTAATATTTTTTGAGGTTTTTTTATAGTAGCCAATAAATGGGCATTATATTAGACATTACTTTATAGTTAATTTTTTTTATATATTTTTTATTTATCTTTTCCTATATTTTTTTTACAACAGCCAATAAATGGACATTTTATTAGACATTATTTTATGTTTTTTTTTAATTTATATATTTTTTATCTATTTTTTACAGCATCCAATAAATGGACATTTTATTATATATTTTATTGTTATTTTTAATACTTTTTTATATTTTCCTATTTTTTTCTTTTTACAACAGCAAATAAATGGGTATTTTATTAGACATTATTTTATTGTTTTTTTTAATATATTTTTATCTTTTCCTATTTTGTTTTACAACAGCCAATAAATTGCCATTTTATTAGACATTATTTTATTATTTTTTAATTCATATATTTGTTATCTATTCTTAACTGAATCAAATAAATGGACGTTTTATTTTATTTTATTGTTAATATATTTTTTTTATCTTTTCCTCTTTTTTTTTTTTTTTACAACAGCCAATAAATGGCCATTCATTAGACATTATTTTATTTTAATTTTTTAATTCATATATTTATCTATTTTATACAGCATCCAATAAATGAACATTTCATTATATATTATTTGATTGTTATTTTTATGATTTTTTTTATCTTTTCCTATTTTTTGTTTTTCAACAGACAATAAATGGGCATTTTATTACATATATTATTATTAATTATTTTTTTTATTATTTTATCTTTTCCTATTTTTTTTTATTATTTTTTGTTTTATCTTTTCCTATTTTTTTATACCAGCCAACAAATGGGCATTTTATTACATATATTTTTATTATTATTATTATTATTATTATTATTATTATTAATTAATTATATTTTTATTATTTTTTTGTTTTATCTTTTCCTATTTTTTTATACCAGCCAGTAAATGGGCATTTTCTATACATTATTTTATTATTTAATATTTTTTATTTTTTTCTTATTTTTGGGGGACAGCAGCCATTAAATGGGCATTTTATTTGATATTATTTTATTATTATTATTTATTTTTTTTTATATTTTTTTGAGGGGGTTTTTTATAGTAGCCAATAAATGGGCATGTTATTTGACATTTTATTATTTTTTTAATATTTCTTAATATTTTTTTATTTTTCTTTTATTGGAGCCAATAAATAGGCATTTTTTGCCATTATTATTTATTTATTTATATTTATATTGGTATTGTTATTGTTATTATATATGTTATTTTATTTTTATATATTTACTAATTACTTAGTACTATAAAAAAGTACTAAACATTGTTTTAAAAAATTAAATAATAAAATAATGTCAAATAAAATGCCCATTTATTGGCTACTATAAAAATATACTAAAAACTATATATATATATATATATATATATATATATATATATATATATATATATATTTTGTTTTTAGTATTTTTTATAGTAGCCAATAAATGGGCATTTTATTTCACATTATCTTATTATTATTTAATTTTTTAAAACATTTTTTAGTACTTTTTTATAGTAGCCAATAAATGAATAAATGGGCATGTTATAAGTTGCAGCTTTTCTGTGGCCTAGCCGGAGCCAATCAATAAGTGAGTAGTTACCGCCTTGGTTTTAATTAGATATAAATAGATACTGATGAAGAGATGATGAGCCGAGGACCAATAACCCGTTCAGAATTATAGACTTTAATATCATGCATTGCGGTCTTACCGGATTGAGAAAGGCTCATATTAATGCACTTTCACAATTCAGAGATGCGGTAGAGCTGAGTTTTTCATTGGGCACAAGTGATTATTATAATATTCTGATATCTGTTGTTTTACATAGGACTGCAGTATCTTACCACCGAGTTATCATAATGCTATAAAATGGCCACAACTTCAGCTATGTTGCATCGGTACCCCACATTGTTCCAGAGGATGAGGGGTAATTTACAGTTAGGAAATAAAAATATCAATACAGTTTTAGATTTCGCACCAAACCCCACCTGTTACCCCCCCCCCCCCCTTCCATACCCACCTCCCTTCACCCCATGTACAGTCAGTTGCCCAGTATGGGGAAATATATGTGATAATTGTGGAGTAGACGGTAGAGTTGTGGGCGATCGTCCACCTCAGAGTTCAAGCACCATCAAAAAAATTGTGAAATATAGTTTTTTATTATTATTCAACTTTTTATACACTAATTCAACTTTACATGAGTCCTATTAGAAATAAAGGTGGGGTGGTGGTGGGGGGGAGCAAGCAACAAGAATCATCCCCATATACAGTACATCCCCATAATTTACACCTATCATCCTCATCACCTTATCATCACATTCACAATCTCATCATCACCATCCACCAGCGGATATTAATCATCTATCTCTATCCATCGACCCCAACTGTAATATACACCTCACCACCATCACCCACATCTACCACCAATCATCACCCACATCTACCACCAATCATCACCCCACTATCGGTATTACCTATCACCCCACTGCTGTCATCCATTAAACAACATTTAACACCACAATCACTCATCACTCCACTACAACCAAACATGATCTCACAATCACCCCCAGACATTCTCCCCACAACCACCACCCATATATATACCACCACCCGTCACGCCACCATAACCAGACATCATATCATAATCACCACCACACAACCTTTCCTCAACCACCACCCATTACCCCACCACAACCAGACATCATCTCACCATCACTACCACCCACTTTCTCTCCACAACTACCACCCCACCAAAACTACTCATTATCCAACCATGTGATATCGCGAAAAACCAACTATCACCTGTCATTCATTAACCAACTACTACCACCACAACCACCCATCACTCAACCACTACCAGACATGATCTCATCATCACCCTCATGCATTCTCACCACAACCACCAACCATATATATACCACTACACCACCATAACCAGACATTGTCTCACCATCACTACCACCCACTTTCTCTCCACAACCAGCACCCATCACCTCACCACATCCAGACATCATCTCACCATCACTACAACCCACTTTCTCTCCACAACCACTATCCATCACCCCACCAAAACTACTCATTATCCTACCATGTGATATCGCGAATAACCAACTATCAACGGTCATTCATTAACCAACAATTACCACCACAACCACCCATCACTCCACCACTACCAGACATGATCTCACCATCACCCTCACACATTCTCACCACAACCACCAACCATATATATAGCACTACCCCTCTATAACCAGACATTGTCTCACCATCACTACCACCTACTTTCTCTCCACAACCACCAGCACAACTACTCAATATCACCTATAACCAACTATTATACTACATCTGCCATCCATTATTAACCAACATTTACCACCACAACCACCCATCACTTCACCACAACCAGACATGATCTCACCATCACTCCCACACATTCTCCCCACAACCACCACCCATATATATACCACCACCCTTCACCCCAACACAACTAGACATCATCGCATCTTCACTACCACCCACTTTCTCTCAACAACCACCACAACTACTCAACATCCTACCATGTGATATCAGCTATATCCAACTATCACTCTGCGTCTGTCATCCATTAACCTACATCTATTACCAGAATCACCCATCACCTCACAACAACCAGACATGATCTCACCATCACCCCCCACACATTCTTCCCACAACCAACCATATATATACCACCACCCATTATCCCACCAACCACAACCACACATCATAACAATGATGTCGCCTGTACCCAATCATCATTCCGTAACTGTCACTCATTAACTAACATCTACACATCAACCTACCATCACTCATATCTGTACCTCTTGTCATTTCACATTTACAACCCCATCACCTCACAACCCGCATCTATTCATCCACAACTTTCCCTACCCTTCACCCCAACACACATCATCTTACCATCTCTAGCACCCACCTTCTCCCCACAACCAATACTCATATGTAATACAACCATAAGCCCAACCTAACCACATCAAAATCATCATCAACCTTCGTCCATCATCCCATCACAAGTATCATCAATGTCACCTACAACCAACCTTCACCCCACATCTGTCACCTATTATCTCCATATGCCACAACCATCACCCCATATCTACTCCCACCACAACCACACACCCTCCTATCATCATTCATAACTTCATCATCCCTTCATTTTACTACCCCTTCACACCACAACCTTCTAATCCACCCTTTTCGTCACCCATCAGCTCACCACGATTCAGTCCCCCACTACCACATTTCCACCCGCAATCTTGCCTTTCCCACTATCATCCAATATTCCACAATGATTCAACTACCTGCCATCACTCCCGATCTCCAACCACCCCCACCCCTAACCACCACCATCTTCTAACCTATAATGACCATCGCTACTGCTTCTAAGTTAGGTTGGGCATGTGAGATGATGAAGTGGATGGGTTAGTTCTAACCCAACCGCTACATCATCTCACATGCCCAACCAGCCAATACCTTCCCACAGTCACCACCTATTACCATTAAACCACTAATGATCCTAAAATGGCCAACACGGCCCCTAAAAAAGTGACCATATCAGGTCATATCATGGGTTTTGGAAGATGCACCATAATGAAGAACCTATCCATTTCCAATATCTAGATGATTACTTTCCAGATATCTCATGATATCCACAAGACCGACCATGTATGAAATATACGGAATGATCTCTTCTTGTTTGTTATCCCTTATAGAAAAATCTACCATGGCGGGTAGTGACGCCCTTCACCAACCGGCGACTTAATGAGCCTCAATGGCTAACATGGTCTACAGAGCGACCCCTATTATCAGGGATTGCCTCCGAAATGATATTAATGGGAGCTCGGGCCGTACAGCTGCTTCTAGTCGTAGGCGCGACAGCAATCCATACCGGCAGACAGACAGGCGTATATAGAGACGGATGAGCTGCGGGCGAGAAGGAGGCAGCGACGTTACGGGACCAATATGGGATTTATAAGCAACAAAATAAAATTACGAAAAAAAAAGAGGAAAACAGAGACATCACGTAGCGGTGGCAGGAATTATGGTTGCGAAGTGCGGAAAACGAGGCAATAAAAAGATGGGGATTAATATGGAGGACGTACGACTGGAGGGAGACAAGGAGACGATGGCCGCGAAGAAAGAGGGGAAAAGATGGGAGAGGGAGCCGAGGAGGGAGAGGCAGGTGAGGGGGATAGGTGATTGGGCACAGACAGGGTTAGGTGCCTCTAGCTTAAACTGCAGCAAGTGGAGAGAAAATCAATATGTGGATAGGAGCAGCTGAGAAGGAATGTATCTTGTCAAAATAATGTATTACCCTCATCCCGTCTGATCGATGCTCTGAATTAGCAGAGCTGCAGCTTTAATATTTACCTCCGCGCAACACTTCCAATCTAAATTTTAATTGATTTCGACACCACTAGGGTGGGAGTGAGCGAGGGGAAGAGGCCTGCGAAGGAGGGACTAATATACAAGAGGCCAGCGCGCCGGGGGGCACGGCACAGCATACGTGTCGAGGAGCACAGCGTTTCCAGTGACTGGCGCTGCCAACATTGGTGAGGTTAACCCAATATTTGAGCTGGGTATTGATGGATTATATACGGCAGATTTTTAAGCAGCAATGCGGATGAGATTTCGAGTAAAAAAATCCGTTTGCCGAACGATCCAAAAGAAATTTCGTAGCAATTCAGTCCTGAGTATAATTACTCGGTAAAATAATTTTCCCCAGTAAAAAGGAGCAACAGTGTACATATCTGAGAGCTGGGCAGTTTTCCGGGTGGGAGTTTCAAGGGGTCGGCTTAAAATCCGGCATAATAATGGACCCCTGACTTCTATGGAGCAGGTTCGGAAGTTGGCTGTAAAAGGGTTCGGCCAACATCTCGAGAATGCTGTGACTTCCATGGTGCAGGTTTGGAAGTTGGTTGTAAAAGGGTCCATCCAACATCTCCAGAGTGTTGTGACTTCCATGGTGCAGGCTCAGGAGCTGGCTGTCAAAGAGTCTGGCTAACATCTCCAGAGTGTTGTGACTTCTATGGTGCAGGTTTGGGAGTTGGCTGTCAAAGAGTCTGGCCAACATCTCCAGAGTGTTGTGACTTCCATGGTGCAGGCTCAGGAGTTGGCCGTCAAAGCGTCCGGCCAACATCTCCAAAGTGTTGTGACTTCCATGGTGCAAGTTCGGAAGTTTTCTGTAAAAGGGTCCAGCCAACATCTCCAGAGTGTTGTGACTTCCATGGTGTAGGTTTGGTAGTTGGCTGTAATAGGGTCCGGCCAACATCTCCAGCGTGTTGTGACTTCCATGTTGCAGGTTCGGTAGTTGGCTGTAAAAGGGTCCATCCAACACCTCCAGAGTGTTGTGACTTACATGTTGCAGGTTTGGTAGTTGGCTGTAAAAGGGTCCGGCCAACATCTGCAGAATGTTGTGATTTCCATGGTGCAGGTTTGGTAGTTGGCTGTAAAAGGGTCCGGCCAACATC
The DNA here is from genome assembly GCF_048569485.1 of Anomaloglossus baeobatrachus. NCBI lineage: Eukaryota > Metazoa > Chordata > Amphibia > Anura > Aromobatidae > Anomaloglossus > Anomaloglossus baeobatrachus. The sequence continues at coordinate 33,713,310 of NC_134363.1, read as the reverse complement.
TGCAGAATGTTGTGATTTCCATGGTGCAGGTTTGGTAGTTGGCTGTAAAAGGGTCCGGCCAACATCTGCAGAATGTTGTGATTTCCATGGTGCAGGTTTGGTAGTTGGCTGTAAAAGGGTCCAGCCAACATCTCCAGAGTGTTGTGACTTCCATGGTGCAGGCTCAGGAGCTGGCTGTCAAAGAGTCTGGCTAACATCTCCAGAGTGTTGTGACTTCCATGGTGCAGGCTCAGGAGTTGGCCGTCAAAGCGTCCGGCCAACATCTCCAAAGTGTTGTGACTTCCATGGTGCAAGTTCGGAAGTTTTCTGTAAAAGGGTCCAGCCAACATCTCCAGAGTGTTGTGACTTCCATGGTGTAGGTTTGGTAGTTGGCTGTAATAGGGTCCGGCCAACATCTCCAGCGTGTTGTGACTTCCATGTTGCAGGTTCGGTAGTTGGCTGTAAAAGGGTCCATCCAACACCTCCAGAGTGTTGTGACTTACATGCTGCAGGTTTGGTAGTTGGCTGTAAAAGGGTCCGGCCAACATCTGCAGAATGTTGTGATTTCCATGGTGCAGGTTTGGTAGTTGGCTGTAAAAGGGTCCGGCCAACATCTGCAGAATGTTGTGATTTCCATGGTGCAGGTTTGGTAGTTGGCTGTAAAAGGGTCCAGCCAACATCTCCAGAGTGTTGTGACTTCCATGGTGCAGGCTCAGGAGCTGGCTGTCAAAGAGTCCGGCTAACATCTCCAGAGTGTTGTGACTTCCATGTTGCAGGTTCGGGAGTTGGCTGTAAAAGGGTCCATCCAACACCTCCAGAGTGTTGTGACTTACATGCTGCAGGTTTGGTAGTTGGCTGTAAAAGGGTCCGGCCAACATCTGCAGAATGTTGTGATTTCCATGGTGCAGGTTTGGTAGTTGGCTGTAAAAGGGTCCGGCCAACATCTGCAGAATGTTGTGATTTCCATGGTGCAGGTTTGGTAGTTGGCTGTAAAAGGGTCCAGCCAACATCTCCAGAGTGTTGTGACTTCCATGGTGCAGGCTCAGGAGCTGGCTGTCAAAGAGTCTGGCTAACATCTCCAGAGTGTTGTGACTTCCATGGTGCAGGTTCGGGAGTTGGCTGTCAAAGAGTCCGGCTAACATCTCCAGAGTGTTGTGACTTCTATGGTGCAGGTTTGGGAGTTGGCTGTCAAAGAGTCTGGCCAACATCTCCAGAGTATTGTGACTTCCGTGGTGCAAGTTCGGAAGTTGGCTGTAAAAGGGTCCAGCCAACATCTCCAGAGTGTTGTGACTTCCATGGTGCAGGTTCGGTAGTTGGCTGTAAAAGAGTCCGGCCAACATCTCCAGAGTGTTGTGACTTCCATGGTGCAGGTTCAGGAGTTGGGTGTAAAAGGTCCGGCCAACATCTTCAGAGTGGTGTGACTTCCATGGTACAGGTTTGGGAGTTGGCTGTCAAAGGGTCCAGCCAACATCTCCAGAGTGTTGTGACCTCCATGGTGCAGGCTCAGGAGTTGGTTGTCAAAGGGTCCGGTCAATATCTTCAGAGTCGTTATGAAATTTACAGATATCTCTATAGGATTGGTGGAAAAAGCAGAGTGCAATGCTCAGCAGCAGCCCTGTACAGAGTGAATGGAACATGCGCACTCCGGCTCCATGCTAATCCGTTCTGCGGATTGGTGCGGATAATGGTGGTTTGTCGTCCTGTGGATAGGTGACAACTTCTTATTACCAGATAGCACCTTTATACTAAGGCTTTGTGGTGACTTTAGTTGTGGAACACTCAGCAGCAGCCCTGTATGGAATAAATGGAACATGCGCACTCTGGATCGGCGGATCGGCGTGGGTGCCGGCAACTGGACCTCCTGTGGATAAGTGATCATTTGTTTTCACCAGACAGCACCTTTATACTAAGGCTTCGTGGTGACTTTAGTTGCGCAACGTTCAGAGGCAGCTCCATATGGAATAAATGGAACATGCGCTCCATTATAATCCATTCTGCGGATCAGCGTGGGTACTGGCGGCTTATTCTCCTGTGGAAAGATGATCCTTTGTTTTCACCAGACATCACCTTTATACTAAGGCTTCGTGGTGACTTTAGTTGCGCAACGTTCAACAGCCCCATACAGAGTGGAGCATGCACACTCCGGCTCCATTCTAATCCATTCTGCGGATCGGTGTGGGTAATGGCGGCTTGTCCTCTTGTGGATAGGTGACAAATTGTTTTCACTAGACAGCATCTTTAAACTAAAGCTTCGTGGTGGCTTTAGTTGCCCAATGCTCAGTAGCAGCTCCGTACGGAATAAATGGAACATGTGCTCCATTCTAATCTGTTATGTGGATCGGTATGGGTACCGGTGGCTGGACCGCCTGTGGATAGGTAATAACTTGTTTTCACCAGACAGAACCTTTAAACTAAGGCTTCATGGTGACTTTAGTTGCGCAACGCTTAGCAGCAGCCCCATACGGAATGAATGGAACATGTGCACTCTGGCTCCATTCTAATCCGTTCTGCGGATCGGTGCGGATAGCGGCTTCACTCCTGTGGATAGGTGACAACTTGTTTTCACCAGACAGCACCTTTAAACTAAGGCTTCATGGTGACTCTAGTTGTGTAACGTCAAGTCCATTAGTCTCTAATGATTCCTCAGGGAAGGGACCATCTACTTACAATATACCGGTAATGCCAGTTTACCACGTCAGTCTATTCCATACAATTGCTGTTATTTTTACGGATAGGTCCCAGACCCATTCCAATCAATGTGCCTTTTCCCATGAGCTTTTTTTTTTTACTGACCAATGTCAGCAAAAAAAAAAACAAAAAACTGAGACGTCTTACTTTGATCCTTATTGTAGATCAAACAGGTTACTGGAACGCAATGGCCCAGAGGAAAGAAAAGATGGTACTCGCTTGTCATCCGTGTGGTGCCCGTAATGGGTAGGAAAAGCTAAAAAATGAACGGATGCAACAAGGATTATAAAAACGGGTGCACGGATTCAAAAAGTCTGGCAGATGGAAAAAAATATGACCTTTTTTCACATATGAGAAAAAAAACTGATGTGTGAAGGCTGCACTTAGATGGCTGTTGTAAAACTCGGGCCAGTCATGTCCTCAAAGCCGGCAACCGGAGGAGCTGAGTGTTATTTGCAGTCACTAGTCTGATCCGTAAATCAGACCTGACCAGCGCTTGCTGCTAATTGTTTCACACAAACCTGAGGTCCATGAGAACTAGCATTTAGGCTAATGTTGGGCCGGATTGCCCCATTCTTAAACTGGGTAGACCGCTGGATCCAGCCATCCTCCGCAACCCCTGAACTTCTCCAATGCTGAAGAGGCAAAGCTACTTCTGCTTAGAATAGAGATCTCTTCGGGCCATGCTACTGGTCAGACACCCGCGGTGGGGAGCAATGAGTTCACGAATAAAAGACGTTGAGGTAAAACCTTTATACCAGAACAGTGGCCGGTTACGTTCCGTACCCCTTTAATCTTCAGTTCGCGCTTCCAGTACCATTTGTGCCTTTTATCTAACATGGGTGACAGCAAAACCAAAAAAATTGTGCCAGAGCATAAGTTGATATCCAACGTATTGGAGCATGTTCACACTCGCCATTTAGCAGACAAAACCTAAGGTAGAAACAAAATGAGCATTTACCATTCTATAAGTAAATGGTTTGAGGTCCACCAGTCTCCAGCAGCCGTTCCCTGATGATGCGACCTCAATGAGCTGAATCATTGTCCTCCATGAAGATGACATTAGGCCGGTGTTGTTCATGCAGAGGCTCAATGACTAGATTAATGTTATTCTAGTAGTAGGGGCTTTCACTGTACCATGCCCACTGTATAGTGCCATTCTGTACTGATTAGACACAACAGCCCACACGAACCCCACCATCACCAATGGCTCATCTGGTGATAGCAGTATCTGATGCTCTCATTCAGGCCTCCAACATCGTTGGTGGACATCATTTCTGCTCAGTGTGAATCGACTTTCATCAGTGACCAGCACTGAGGTCTACTGGTCCCTCCTCCAGAGTAAATGATGCCTGTGCCTGGTGGTGCAGTCAGATATGTAGAGGACACCTGTGCCCTGTTGGTGCGGTCAGGTACCTTGCAGGTGATCTAGCACTGAGACCATGTTGATGTAAACAGTTTTGAATGGTCTGACATGACACTTGGGAGCGTCTCACCTCTTGTGTGGCATTGATCATCCAATTCCGAAGGGCATTGTCCACAATGAAGTGGTTATCATTGTGGGATTTGGCCAAAGGGCGTCCAGTTCTCTACCTTTCTGTGACTCTTCCAGTCTCTCTGTGTCTCTGTACAACCTGCTGGTGACACTCTGTGACATACTAAGCTGAGTGGCCACTTCTCTGCCTTTCTGTGACTCTTCCAATCTCTGTATCTCTGTACAACCAGCTGGTGACACACTAAGCTGAGTGGCCACTTCTCTGCCTTTCTGTGACTCTTCCAATCTCTGTATCTCTGTACAACCTGCTGGTGACACTCTAGGCTCAGTGGCCACTTCTCTGCCTTTCTGTGAGTGACTCTTCCAGTCTCTCTGTGTCTCTGTACAACCTGCTAGTGACACTTTGTGACACTCTAAGCTGAGTGGCCACTTCTCTGCCTTTCTGTGACTCTTCCAGTCTCTTTGTATCTCTGTACAATGTGCTGGTGACACTCTGTGACACTCTAAGCTGAGTGGCCACTTCTCTGCCTTTCTGTGACTCTTCCAGTCTCTTTGTATCTCTGTACAATGTGCTGGTGACACTCTGTGACACTCTAAGCTCAGTGGCCACTTCTGTCTGAGAACATCTTGCTTGAAGCCTCATAATAGTTCACCTGAAAAGGTCAGAAGGCATTTTAAGATCATCCTTAAACTTCACCAAATAGCCCTCCCTTTTGGTGAGTAATGTATATAACATAGGTACTTAGTACACATTGTTTTGTTTTTGAAAAAAAAAAGTGTAAAAGCCATCGCACCGCGACAAGGTGCACTCCACTCGGGACATGGGTGACGGTGGAAAAATTTGTGCCAACTCTAGTAAACAGACAACCATGAATTAATTGAGACCCAGAGACCCTTAGTACCCACTGGAGGCCCTTCTTTTAGCCTATAGATGCCTTTATCATGTATATTCTGGGGCTCCATAACACGCCATTAAATCGCGATGATATAAAATGTCGTAAAGTCACAATATGGCGGTTGCATAAAATTAAACATGACTTCTTAGGATTATATTATACGGCAGAGGGGGCCGTAGTGGTCTTTTAAGCCAATATAATAGACGGCTCCGGTGATAATCATCTGCAGCTCTGGTGAAACGCTCTGCTGCCCAGAAATGTTACATCTGCTGAGACAAGAAGCATGAAATAATAACAGGGGGTAATGTTCATGAGATATGCGGTGTTTCTTAGGGGAGGGGGGACATGTTTTTTTATTAAGTGTTAGCGCTGACTGCAGGGGAGAGGTGGCGTATAGGTGGCGGGGGTATTACAGGGTTGCTCCGGGCACAGGACCTGGCATAGAGACGTGTGAGAGGTTGCCCTGCTGAGCACCATGCAGAGAGCAGGAATGTCAAGCCGCGTCTCTCCGTACTGTGTAAATGTATGTATCTGTGACATGTACGCCGCGTGCAGGTGTGTGCGCTTTTCGCCTGCGGCACGCACGGGGCGAAGATGTATGGTTTTGGAGTGTAAGCACCTTTTATTATCAGCTGACTTGTCGATATTTATTGCAAATAAACTGATGCTGTCAGGAACATACATTATATATATATTCATAAGGTGATAAGGTGTATTAATTTCCAATTACGAAGCCTTTGTAATAACGATATAGAGGCGCCATGAATGGCGTCCACCACAGCGCTCAACCATTACCCATCTTCACTCAGACCCTGCATGGCACGTGAATGTCTATGTGCGCTGTCTCTTTAAACGTGTCAGTCTTCACTGTGGTTCTAAAATTGTATTCGTGGACCAGGAAAATCAGGGTTAGATATAAGTGGTGAGATGATGTATGGATACCTCCCACCTCTGAAGGACAGGAGAGAGTGACATATGCAGTGGTGCCTTACCCCAAAACGTTGCCCACAGAAAAAGTTCCCCTACTAGTCGTACACAGAGAAACCCTATTATGATCCCCAGGCAATGTAGTGCCCCGAAGATGACCCCCAACATATTAATACCCCAAAGTGCCCACTTGCACACGCAATATGATGCCCCAACAGTGCTCTCTATACATAGCATGATACCCCTAACCCATAATATCCCATCAATACCCCACACACAGTATGATGTCCCCACATATGATGCCTCTACGATGCCTCATACACATGATCCTAAGCAGTTCCCCTTACACATGATGCCCCACAGTGCTCCCTACACACACCATGATACCCCTCACACAGTATGCCCCACCAATACCCCACACACAGTATGATGCCCCCACATATGATGCCTCCACAATGCCTCATACACATAATCCCAAGCAGTGCCCCTCATACATGATGCCCCCACATATGATCCCAAGCAGTGCCCCTCATACATGATGACCCATCAGTGCTCCCTACACACACCATGATACCCCTCACCCATAATATCCCATCAATACCCCACACACAGTATGATGCCCCCACATATGATGCCTCCATAATGCCTCATACACATAATCCCAAGCAGTGCCCCTCATACATGATGCCCCCACATATGATCCCAAGCAGTGCCCCTCATACATGATGACCCCACAGTGCTCCCTGCACACACCATGATACCCCTCACACATTATGTCCCACCAATACCCCACACACAGTATGATGCACCCCACATATAATATCACCACAGTGCCTCCTACACATAATCCAAAGCAGAAAGCAGAGCCCCTCATACATGATTGCTCCTACAGTGCTCCCTACACACACCATGATACCCTACATTATGTCCCACCAATATCCCACACACTGTATGATGCCCCCACATATGATGCCTCCACAGTGCCTTACACACATTATCCCAAGCAGTGCCCCTCATACATGACGCCCCCACAGTGTTCCCTACACATGGCAGGATACCCTTCACACATTATGTCCCACCAATACCCCACAGGCAGTTTGATGCGTCCACAGTAGCTCATACACAAATTACATTTTGTTGCCCCCACACAATATGATACCCTCACTTTCCCCCATTCTCCAAAATGCTCCACACACAGTATAATACTCTCACACATGATGCCCCCCCCCACACCGTCACAGTGATCCTCACAAACAGTATGATACCCCCAAAACATGATGTCCCACCAGTACCCCACACACAATATGATGCCCTCACAATGTACCCCCATACATGATGCCTCCCCTTAACATTATTAAGCCCCTCACACAGTATGATGCCCCCATGGTGCCAACCACATAGTAGGATGCCCCAAATACATTATGGTGCCCCTCACAGAGTTGCGAGCCCCTCCACTGCTTTGCACTTGCAATAAATCCCAAATCCCTCATCCTCGTTCCAATGATGAGTGGAGCATGTGGAACGGTGCTCCCCCTACACCATTATATTCCCCTCTATCTTCACCCTAATGACGCATATAACATTGAAAGACCCAAATCCAGGACGGCCCCTCTGGATGGGGATGGTTGGTGTACAGGGCCCTAAGTATGGAAGCTACACAGGTGTAGATGATGAGTTATTACGTTTATATGGTTGATATAGTCATGTGTAAGGAAAACACCAGCATCTGTCTCCTTAGCAACCAATCACAGCACAGCTTTTATTTTGTCAGAGCAGCTTAAGAAATGAGAGCTGAGCTGTGATTGGTAGCTAGGGGCAACAATGTCAGTTTTAGTTTCAGTTTCGTAAATCTCCCAACACACAGGCCTGGGAATCCAAAGTCCAAAAGTACATTAGCGCCAGATGAAAATAAACACAACTTTTACATAAAATCAGTAAATGTATCCATAAATTGTCAGTTTTGTGGAAAAAAATTTACTAATATTGAAAGGCCTCCATGTTTTCTTGCTATGGTTCTGAAAAACTGAGACAAAACAGTGACGTATGAACTTTCAGGGGGTGTTCACACTGTTTTCTAGGCTTTTTTGCCTCCCCCCCCCCCAAAAAAAAGCCTGAAAAATCACTCAAAAAATACCTGAAAAACTGTTCCTATACATTTCTATAGGAAACTGACATGCTGCTTGTGTGTTCAGGCTTTTAAGTGTTTTTTAATGGCAATATTTTTTGCGTTTGTGTAAAAAAATCAAAAATGCAGAGAAAATATTTTATTTTTTTTTAAAAAATTTTCACTGCTTCAAGTTAGCAGAAACACCAAGATTTTAAAAGAAGCGACTTTACCATTTCTCAGGTGTTTTCCGCTCCATACTTTACAATACAAATCAACTGAAAAAAAATTAGTGTTTTATTCATTACAAAAAGTGGGAAAAATCACTAAAAAAATAGTGTTTTATTCATTAAAAAGTTGGAAAAAATCACTAAATGAATACTAAAAAAAAAATAAAATTTTGTAATGTTATTCATTAAAATAGCGGGAAAAATCACTCAAAAAATGCTAAAAAAAATGTAGTGTTTTATTCATTAAAATTGTGGGGAAAAAAAAAAAAATCACAAAAAATGCTAAAAATCACTCAAGACCCCTCAAAATACAGCTACAGATAACACTTAAAAACATTAAAAAAAACTTCAGTGCAAAATAATAAAAAAAAAAAATCCACTTTGCTGTTCGTCTGAGGATTTTTTTTAGTTTTTTTTTTCTTGAAGAGGTTTTTAAAAACTCCAAGTTTGAAAAGGGGCAGCGAGCAGAGATACCTGATAATTAAAATTTTAAAAAATTAAATTAAATAAAAAAAAAATATTTTTTTCTCCCCCATTAATTAAGTAAATAATACCCAGTGACATCACAGATTATGATTTTCCCCTTCGCTGTCCGGCGTGAATTTACCTACAACTCCCATCCTCCTTTGCAGCGGAATGCGGCTGATTGCTGCATATATTAAGAGTCAATTAAAGCTTATTTGAATATTTAATGACATGCAAATGATAAGCAAAGGCAAAAATGAATATGCGAGTGCTCATTAGCGACGGATTGCGTAATCTCTGCTGAGAGTGAACAGCGTATTTTATGGCTTCTTGGTTATTAGTCATGTTATCGCTACAAAGGGACGACGGCCATTGATTAGTTCTGCCACTTATCGCCTGTCAATAGTCAGAGCTGACGCTCCTCATCGCCTCCTCCGCCACAGGCTCACCGGTCAGCGGCCCTGTACCATAGTCCTGTGTGATATTCTCTGTGCTCACATATCTGTGTGCGTCCTGGTAATTAGATTGTGTGGAATTATCCTCGATGACCCTTACGTTACATGGACCCTGAATATCGGAAATGTCAAACTGTCCCTAAGAATGCTTGCCCAGGTAGCAGAAGTATAAATGCATATCTCCCAACTTTGAAAGCGGTATATGCAGAGGCAAGTTAATAGGAAGGTATATGCATAACTAACCTCATCCAGTCTTTATATACATTTCCCCACACAGTATGATGTCCCCACAGCACATTTCCCCACACACAGTATGATCTCCCCACAGTACATTCCCCCACACACAGTATGATGTCCCCACAGTACATTCCCCCACACACAGTATGATGTCCCCACAGTACATTCCCCCACACACAGTATGATCTCCCCACAGCACATTCCCCCACACACAGTATGATGTCCCCACAGTACATTCCCCCACACACAGTATGATGTCCCCACAGCACATTCCCTCACACACACAGTATAATGTCCTCACAGTACATTCCCCCACACACAGTATGATGTCCCCACAGTACATTCCCTCACACACAGTATAATGTCCCCAAGGTACATTCCCCCACACACAGTATGATGTCCCCACAGCACATTCCCCCACACACAGTATGATCTCCCCACAGCACATTCCCCCATACACAGTATGATGTCCCCACAGCACATTCCCCCACACACAGTATGATGTCCCCACAGCACAATCCCCCACACACAGTATGATGTCCCCACAGTACATTCCCCCCCACACAGTATGATGTCCCCACAGTACATTACCCCCACACAGTATGATGTCACCACAGTACATTACCCCCACACATAGTATGATGTCCCCACAGTACATTCCCCCACACACAGTATAATGTCCCCACAGTACATTCCCCTACACAGTATGATGCCCCCACAGTACATTCCCCACACACACAGTATGATGTCCCCACAGTACATTCCCCCCACACACAGTATGATGTCCCCACAGTACATTCCCCCCACACACAGTATGATGTCCCCACAGCACATTCCCCCACACACAGTATGATGTCCCCACAGTACATTCCCCCCACACAGTATGATGTCCCCACAGTACATTACCCCCACACAGTATGATGTCCCCACAGTACATTACCCCAACACATAGTATGATGTCCCCACAGTACATTCCCCCACACACAGTATAATGTCCCCACAGTACATTCCCCTACACAGTATGATGCCCCCACAGCACATTCCCCCACACACAGTATGATGTCGCCACAGTACATTCCCCCCACACAGTATGATGTCCCCACAGTACGTTCCCCCACACAGTATGATGTCCCCACAGTACATTCCCACCACACACAGTATGATGCCCCCACAGTACATTCCCCCCACACACAGTATAATGTCCCCACAGTACATTCCCCACACACACAGTATGATGTCCCCACAGTACATTCCCCCCACACACAGTATGATGTCCCCACAGTACATTCCCCCCACACACAGTATGATGTTCCCACAGTACATTCCCTCTCACACAGGATGATATCCCCACAGTACATTACCACCACACACACATTATGATGCCTCTACCGACTCTACACACAATATGAATAGCTACAGTTTCCCACCCATTGATGCTCATACCGCCTCCCACACACAGTATGATGCCTCTATTGCCCCCCCCCCACACACACACACACAGTATAATGCCACCAGTATCCAGACCACACACAGTTTGATACCCTCATACACGCTTCCCACTTGCTTGCGTTTCCTGCTTCTCTACTGAACTGGTCTGTGCTGCCAGTTATGTGGCCTGAGAGTGTCACGTGAACTGATTGTCCTTGCAGGTCCTTTTTCTATTCAGCTTGACTTGTCGATCTGTCCACCATGATATTCAACTGTATCTCTGTCCTGACGACTCATATACAGTTGAAATAGGGACATACCCCCGACCTCTCAGGACAGGGGCATTATTGACCAAATTCAGGACTGTCCCACTGGATCTAGAACAGTTGGGAGACATGAGTATATGACAGGAACCAAAATACTGTTCTCCAACCTGGGGCTCTGGCTTTGTGGCTATGAGGGGTGCAGAGATGGCAGTGGCACCCAGGCCTGGGTGCCAGACAAGGCACATAATAGGGTGAAGCTGCTAATACAGATTTTGAGTTGGGGTTGGATAGGCATAGGCGTGGGATGGTGTTTCAACTATATCGGCCTTGATAAAAGGTTTGGGGGAGAAGGGGTGATTTAGCCCTAAGGCCGTATTCAGAGGAGTTTCTGTAAAATCATCCATTTTTGATCCAGAAAAAATGGACATCGTCCAATTTTTACATCTGCCGTGAAAACGGACACACGACGCAAAACTGGATGACACATTTCTCTGCTTTTTTTCCCGTACGCAAAAATAAAAAATGGATGTTTGAATGAGGCTTTTCCTATCGCTCATCAGAGCCCATCGTGCAAATGCAAGGTAAATCAATAACCCATTTCCAATGATCTGCTCCGGCACAATGAGTTTAGTTCGTTCTATCAGTCCCTCGATTAAGAATCCTGTAGGCCAGTACGATGTGATATTAGTCTATATTCTGCATTCCCAGGAGATCTGAAGAACTGGGAAGGGCACCTTGGACCTCCTGCGATCTGGCATTGGAAGCGTTCATTCCTGAATAATTAAAGTGAATCTGTCGTTAGGTTTGAGAGCAGCATGTTATTGGCAAAGAGAACCTGAATCCAACGATGTATCACTTAGCTTACTGAATCCAATAATGTATCACTTACATTACTGAATACAACGATGTATCAATTAGATTTCTGAATCCAATAATGTATCACTTACATTACTGAATACAACGATGTATCACTTAGATTTCTGAATCCAACTATGTATAACTTAGATTATTGAATCCAGTGATGTATCACTTAAATTACTGAATCTAATGATGTATCACTTAGGGGCACTTTGCACACTACGACATCGCAAGCCGATGCTTGCGATGCCGAGCGCGATAATCCCCGCCCTCGTCACAGCTGCGATATCTAGTGATAGCTGGCGTAGCGAACATTATCACTACAGCAGCTTCACATGCACTCACCTGCCCTGCAACGTCGCTCTGGCCGGCGAACCGCCTCCTTATTAAGGGAGCGGGTCGTGGGGTGTCACTGCGACGTCACACGGCAGGTGGCCAATAGAAGCGGAGGGGCGGAGATGAGCAGGACGTAAACATCCCGCCCACCTCCTTCCTTCAGCATAGCCGGTATGAGCTGCGGGAAGCATGTAAGGTGATGTTCCTCGCTCCTACGGCTTCACACACAGCGATGTGTGCTGCCGCCGGTGCGAGGAACAACATCGTACCGTCGCAGCCGCGTAATTATGGAATTCCCCGACACTACACCGATGATACGATTACGACGCTTTTGCGCTCGTTAATCGTATCATCTAGGATTTACACACTGCGATGTTGAGAGCGACGCCGGAAGTGCGTCACTTTCGACATGACCCCACCGACATCGCACCTGTGATGTCGTAGTGTGCAAAGTGCCCCTTAGATTACTGAATTTAACGATGTATCACTTCAAATACTGTATCTAATGATGTATCACTTAGATTACTGAATCCAACGATGTACTGTATCATGTATATTACTGAATCCAACAATGTAACACTTATTGAGTCCAACAATGTATCACTTACATTACTGAATCCAACAATGTATCACTTACATTACTGAATCCAACAATGTATCACTTACATTACTGAATCCAACAATGTATCACTTACATTACTGAATCCAACAATGTATCACTTACATTACTGAATCCAACAATGTATCACTTACATTACTGAATTCAATGATGTAACAACTTAGATTACTGAATTCAATGATGTATCACTTAGATTACTGAATCCAACGATGTAACAACTAAAGGGGGCTTTACACACAACGACATCGCTAACGAGATGTCGTTGGGGTCACGGAATTCGTGACGCACATCCGGCCTCGTTAGTGACGTTGATGCGTGTAAGACATACGAGCGACCGCTAACGATGTAAATTACTCACCAAATCGTTGCTTGTTGACACGTCGTCCATTTCCCAAAGATCGTTCCTTGTTCTGGACGTAGATTGTTTGACGTTCCTCAGGCAGCACACATCGCTACGTGTGACACCCAAGGAACGACGAACAACACCGTACCAGCGTCCTCCAGCAATGACGTGGGCGTGACTTTCCTTCGGCTGCTCTCCGCCCCTCCGCTTCTATTGGACACCTGCCATGTGACATCGCTGTGATGCCGCACGAACCGCCCCCTTACAAAAGAGGCAGTTTGCCACCCCCAGTGACGTCGTTAGGCAGGTAAGTAGTGTGACGGGTCCTAGCAATATTGTGTGCCATGGGCAGCGATTTGCCCGTGACGCACAACCGACGGTGGCGGGTGCTTTCACGAGCAACATCGCTAGCAATGTCGCTGCGTGTAATGCAGCCTTTAGGTTACTGAATCCAATGATGTATCACTTAGATTACTGAATCCAACGATCTATTACTTAGATTACTGGATGCAATAGTTCTGAGTTTTTAAATTTAGCATAGCTCAGAAAGTTAACCCACCCGCACAAGGCTCTGTCTACAGACAGTGACCTGCTAATCACAGAAGGGGCATGTCGGACTAGCTGATCTAGTCAGCAATGATAATCACCTGAGACTAAAACAAACATAGCAGGTAAACAACACCTCACAGTGTGATAAGAAATGCTTTGCTGAAATGTGTGTGTTAACCCCTACAGTCTGCTGCCTTCAGATTACATAGGAAAAACCTGCTGACAGATTCCCTTTATTTTATCCAGCGCTCGTAAAAAGAAACAGCGCCACTTTTGACTTACGGTTGTGTCTGGTATTGCAATCTACCAAATGTAACCTATAGACTATTTTTTTCAACCCGTTTAACCCTTTCAATTTTCAAGCAATTCTCATCTAAGTTCAGCTCAGTAGGTGGCACGGATATTAGATGGGCAAATTGACCCGTCTTAGGAAAACCTCACTGTGGATTTCTTGGGGTCAGTCGTCTTCTGCTCGCGAATGATATTCCGCATCGTTTGTGTGATTTCCATTGATTTTTTTTTTTTTTTCTCCGGCGGATCCACGGCTTATCTCCTGGAAAAAAAATAATAGGACATGTAAAAAGAGAGGCAGCGAAGGGGTTAAGGCGGCAGCAGAAGGCAGGGGATATACATATTGTTTAAAACCTCTCAGAAATGAGGGTGCCAATTGAGAGGGACGCGAGGAGGAGGACGGGGGGAGCGCGTCTGCCATTTAGATGGCTGAAATTATCCAGGTGTATGATTGGGATCGAGCTGCTGTTTATATCTCTAATGACAAATTCTTTTTAGAAGTGTCTCCGCGATGTGTTCCAAAGCTTTATCTAAACACAGATCTATACGGCACGAAATTACCTCCAAGGAAAACACACTCGCCAGCCGGCACTCAGCCCGGCTCATTGTGCGCGGAGGTCAAAAGGCACAATGAGAGCATTTATACGCTCACCTAATGCCAAAATACCAACCCGGCACACCTACCGGCCCGGCCGCCCTCCGCAGACACATACCGGGGCCGTGCGCTGCCTACCTCTTGGCTCATAATGCACAATCCCACCTGCTTTGGAGATAGACGTGACCCCCTTAATATGTCCACACCTGTTGGATCTGCCCATGATTACAGCTAATCATCGCTATCTGTGCACGCTGCAGACATTTTCTGTATGAAATCTCCACCTTCTGGCGCACAAAATGCACCAAAAATGCGTTTTGGTCATTTTTGTGCCATGTAAGGCTATGTTAAGCAAGGATGGTTCACCTTAGGGAGATCAACATCCAACACCGCGGAGACACCATCAAGTGTTTCTCAACGCAGTGATTCTAGTGATTCTTTTTTTTATGTAAGGCTATGTTCACACAGGGCTTTTTTGGTGCGTTTTTTAGCTGCAGATTTGCCTTGGTTTTATGCAAATCCATGCTAATAAAAAGCTGCTTTTTACAGTCCCAGCAAAGTCTACACACACAAACACACAACACACACAAACACACACACAACACACATACCCAACACACACAACACACACAAAACACACACACACACCACACATACACAACACACACAACACACATACACAACACACACAAACACACACACAACACACATACCCAACACACAGACAACACACACAAACACAACACACACAACACACATACACAACACACACACACAACACACACACAACACACATACACAACACACACAACACACATACACACACAACACACACAAACACACACACACACAACACACATACACAACACACACAACACACACACACACACACCACACACACCACACACAACACACACAAACACAACACACACACAACACACATACACAACACACACAAACACAACACACACACAACACACACAAAGACACACACAAACACACACACACAAACACACACACAACACACACACACACAAACACACACAAACAAACACCCAAAAACACACAAACAAACAACACACACACAAACACACAGCAGACACACACAAACACACAACACACAAACACACACAAACACACAACACACAAACGCACACAAACACAACACACACACAAACACATAACACACACACACAAACACACAACATACACACACAAACACACAACACACATACCCAACACACACAACACACACAAAACACACACACACACCACACATACACAACACACACAACACACATACACAACACACACAAACACACACACAACACACATACCCAACACACAGACAACACACACAAACACAACACACACAACACACATACACAACACACACACACAACACACACACAACACACATACACAACACACACAACACACATACACACACAACACACACAAACACACACACACACAACACACATACACAACACACACAACACACACACACACACACCACACACACCACACACAACACACACAAACACAACACACACACAACACACATACACAACACACACAAACACAACACACACACAACACACACAAAGACACACACAAACACACACACACAAACACACACACAACACACACACACACAAACACACACAAACAAACACCCAAAAACACACAAACAAACAACACACACACACAAACACACAGCAGACACACACAAACACACAACACACAAACACACACAAACACACAACACACAAACGCACACAAACACAACACACACACAAACACATAACACACACACACAAACACACAACATACACACACAAACACACAGCAGACACACACACACACACAGCAGACACACACACACACAAACACACAAACACAACACACACACAAACACACAACACACACAAACACACAACACACACGCACACACACAACACGCACACACACACAACACACACACACAACACACAAACACCTGCAGATTTTTTCCTGGCTGTTTTGTCAAATACCTGCGTTTTTGTTGCAGATTTCAAAGAATGAGCAGGTCAGTTCTTTGCAGCGTTTTTGCAACGTTTTTTTCATTGATACAACCCATTTTGTAGCAAAAAATCAGCAAATCCGCACCAAAAATGCACCAAAAATGCAGATGATTCAAAGGAGATTTCCTGCCACAAGATCAAAAAAGCCTTGTGTGAACATAGCTTAAAAAGCAGGAAAAAAAGCGCACCAACCATTGACATGCTGCAGATTATTTTCTGCACCAAATCTGCAAGAAAATATAAGCAACGTGCACACAACACTTCAGAATTCTCATTTAGGCTGTGTGCGCACGTTGCGCTTTTTTCATGTTTTAAATTGCAGCGTAAACGCATGCGTTCTGCTTTGTTCTGCGAGCAAAGTCTATGAGAATTTAGCAAATTCCATGCGCATGTTGCGTTTTAAAATGCAGTGTTTTGCATGCCAATTTTTTGACAAAATCGATGCTTTCTAAATAGCAACATGTCACTTATTTTGTGCGCTTTGGATGCTGCTTCCGCTCTGTCTATAAGGAGAGAAAGCATCCATAACGCATGAATTCTGCATCAATTTGGCAGTCACAATACTTGCGTTTTGAAACGCATATGCACTGCCAAATCGCTGCAGAATTTTCAGCAGTGACACTACGCAACGTGTGCACATAGCCTATCTGCAAGGGAAAAAAAAAAGCAACATGTGCACGAAACATCAGAATTCTCATTGACTTTGCTGGGATAAAGCTATACATGCAGATTTGGGCAACAATCTGCACCAAATCTGCATCAAAACTGCATACAAAAATGCACCGTGCACGCAGCCATACAAGAAACAAATGGATCATTTTACATCTTTGCTGGCATAACAATAGACATGCAGATTTGGGCAACAATCTACACTAAATCTGCATCAAATCTGCATCAAAATTGCATCCAACCTGCGCCAAATTTGCATCAAATCTGCACCAAATCTGCACAAAATCTGTATCAAATCTGTATCAAAACTGCACAAAATGTGCACCAAATCTCCATCAAATTTATACCAAATTTGCATCAGAACTGCACCAAATCTGCATCAAATATGCACCAGATTTGTACCAAATCTGCAAGAAATCTGCATCAAATCTACACCAAATCTGCATCAAAACTTCATCAAATCTGCTCCAAGTCTGTATAAAAAAACGGACCATGCACACAGCCATACAAGAAAAAAAAGATCATTTTGAATATGTGCGCTGGATCCAATTTTGATCCATGCGTCCATTTCTCATGTTTCCCTGGATATGCCCATAATAGTCTATGGGGCTTTTAATAAGTCTATTTTTATGGACCATTTGATCTCAATCAAAAAAAAAAAGGGGGAGGCGTCCAATTTGCTTACGAAATTGACCATTTAAATCAATGGGTCTGTAAATATACGGAAAGTACATGGCTGACATCCATTTTTACCACATTTTGGCCAGTTCTTGAATCACATAGAAAGCACACAGACCAATTATACGCTCATCTGAACAAGCCCTGATGGGTAGTAGAAGCTTCTAAAAAAATATTTTCCTATTTCCCCGAAAATAAAACCTGCACTTAAAATAAGCCCTAGCATGATTTTACAGGGTTTTTGGATATAATGCATATAAGCTCTACTGCAAAAATAAGCCCTAGTCAGGGCCAGCATTAGGGTGAGGTAAACTGGACAATTTTTCAGGGACCCCACTCTCTTAGGGACCCCAGCAGTTGTATTAGGTTAAGAATGTTTAAGGACCTTTGATGACTTCACAGTCATGTGACATGATGTAAACAAAGGTCTCTTGACTGTAGGAGTATAAAAGAACTGAACAGGAGACAGGCTGGTATACAGGACTGGCATTAGGGGGAAGGGAGAGCAAACTGGGTAATTTTACATTCTAGGGGCCCCAGCATTTATATCCTGATGATAGGACTGCTTAAGGACCTTTGTGACATCACATTCTGCGAGCAAAGGTCTCTTAACTGCAGGAGTGTAAAAGAACTGAACAAGAGACAGGCTGATACACAGGACTGGCAATAGGGGGTAGGTAGAGAAAACTGGCTAATTTTACATTCTAGGGACCCCAGCATTTATATCCTGATGATAGGACTGCTTAAGGACCTTTGTAACAACCGATCATGCGACCAAAGGTCTCTTAATTGCAGAGGTCTAACAGAACTGAACAGGAGACAGGCTGGTATGTAGGACTGACATTCGGAGGAAGGGAGAGCAAACTGGGCAATTTTACATTCTAGGAACCCCAGTATTTATATCCTGATGATAGGACTGCTTAAGGACCTTTGTGACATCACAGAGATGCAATCAAAGATATCTTAATTGCAGGAGTCTAAAAGAACTGAACAGGAGACGGGCTGGTATACAGGACTGGTATCAGGGGGTAGGTAGAGCAAACTGGGTAATTTTACATTCTAGGGGCCCCAGCATTTATATCCTGTTGATAGGACTACTTAAGGACCTTTGTGACATCTGATCATGCGACCAAAGGTCTCTTAATTGCAGGAGTGTAAAAGAACTGAACAGGAGACAGGCTGGTATACAGGACTGGTATTAGGGGGAAGGGAGAGCAAACTGGGTAATTTCACATTCTAGGGGCCCCAGCATTTATATCCTGTTGATAGGACTGCTTAAGGACCTTTGTGACATTTGATCATGCGACCAAAGGTCTCTTAATTGCAGGAGTGTAAAAGAACTGAACAGGAGACAGGCTGGTATACAGGACTGACATTAGGGGGAAGGGAGTGTAAACTGGGTAATTTTACATTCTAGGGACCCCAGCATTTATATCCTGTTGATAGCACTACTTAAGGACCTTTGTGACATCTGATCATGCGACCAAAGGTCTCTTAATTGCAGGAGTGTAAAAGAACTGAACAGGAGACAGGCTGGTATACAGGACTGGTATTAGGGGGAAGGGAGAGCAAACTGGGTAATTTCACATTCTAGGGGCCCCAGCATTTATATCCTGTTGATAGGACTGCTTAAGGACCTTTGTGACATTTGATCATGCGACCAAAGGTCTCTTAATTGCAGGAGTGTAAAAGAACTGAACAGGAGACAGGCTGGTATACAGGACTGACATTAGGGGGAAGGGAGTGTAAACTGGGTAATTTTACATTCTAGGGACCCCAGCATTTATATCCTGATGATAGGACTGCTTAAGGACCTTTGTGACATCACATTCTGCAAGCAAAGGTCTCTTAATTGCAGGAGTCTAAAAGAACTGAACAGGAGACAGGCTGATGTGTGTGTATGATCTACTGATTTATGTTTTACATTTTGCCTTATCCTAAAAATCTTGTTGTACGAAGCCCCCATCAAGTTCCAGCCCCGGAGTGTATGAGAATCAAGGTGTTCAATGCATAAAGTCAGGCACGGTGGTTAAGGGGACTGCCCTGACAGGAGGAACAAATGATGCCGATGCGGAGAAGCCGTGAGTTCAATTAGTGAACACACTGAGTGAGTCGTCGGTGTAAGTGACCTTACACGTTTAATTAACATCCTATCATTATGAAAGATGGGAATCAAAGTTCCGTCACTTTGATAAATTAACAAATTATGTGCGACTCCTGATCTCAGACGTTCGTGTCCGGCTCCGCTCCTCTTTCCTATCACCGCCCCCTCCCTCTCCCATGTTTATGGCAAGAAATTAGAGACTAAGGATTTCTGCTTATATCTCAATATCAGAAGTGCTGGATATTCCTACACCTGTATACCGGCCCCTCCTACTTCCCAAGCCATATCCAGAATATGCAATGCTTAAAAAACCCACTAACCCTAAATATGTCCCCAAAACATCTTTTTTTTATTGCTCCCTTTTTCATATTTCCTTTTCTTTTACACTTCTTTCTTTTCCATTTTTTTCTTTCACCTTTGATTTCATTCAAATTTTGATCCTTTAATTTACTCTAATTTGTATCCCTTCCATTTCTTTTCTTTTTTTCCTTTCTTTTCCTTTCTCCCACTTTTTCTTACATTTACCTTACTATTTGCTCTTTCCCCCCCCCCCCATTTCCTCCCTTTTCCTTCCTTTCTACTTAATTTCCCTCTCCTCTGTCCTTCTTTGCCGTCCTTCCCTTTCATATTCTCCCTTTTCTACTTAATTTCCCTCTCCTCTGTTTTTCTTTGCTCTTTTCCCGTCCCATTTCTTCCCTTTTCTTTCCTTTTCTACTTAATTTCCCTTTCCTCTATGCTTCTTTGCTCTCCTTCCCTTCCATTTCCTCCCTTTTCTTTCCTTTTCTACTTAATTTCCCTCTCCTCTGTCCTTCTTTGCTCTCCTTCCCTTCCATTTCCTCCCTTTTCTACTTAATTTCCCTCTCCTCTGTTCTTCTTTGCTCTCCTTCCCTTTCATTTCCTCCCTTTTCTTTCCTTTTCTACTTAATTTCCCTCTCCTCTGTCCTTCTTTGCTCTCCTTCCCTTCCATTTCCTCCCTTTTCTTTCCTTTTCTACTTAATTTCCCTTTCCTCTGTTCTTCTTTGCTGTCCTTCCCTTTCATATCCTCCCTTTTCTTTCCTTTCCTACTTAATTTCCCCTTCCTCTGTTCTTCTTTGCTGTCTTTCCCTTCCATTTCCTACCTTCTCTTTCCTTTTCTACTTAATTTCCCTTTCCTCTGTTCTTCTTTGCTCTCCTTCCCTTCCATTTCCTCCCTTTTCTACTTAATTTCCCCCTCCTCTGTCCTTCTTTGCTGTCCTTCCCTTCCATTTCTTCCCTTTTCTTTCCTTTTCTACTTAATTTCCCTCTCCTCTGTTCTTCTTTGCTCTCCTTCCCTTCCATTTCCTCCCTTTTCTACTTAATTTCCCCCTCCTCTGTCCTTCTTTGCTGTCCTTCCCTTCCATTTCTTCCCTTTTCTTTCCTTTTCTACTTAATTTCCCTCTCCTCTGTTCTTCTTTGCTCTCCTTCCCTTCCATTTCCTCCCTGTTCTTTCCTTTTCTACTTAATTTCCCTCTCCTCTGTTCTTCTTTGCTCTCCTTCCCTTCCATTTCCTCCCTGTTCTTTCCTTTTTTACTTAATTTCCCTCTCCTCTGTTCTTCTTTGCTCTCCTTCCCTTCCATTTCCTCCCTTTTCTTTCCTTTTCTACTTAATTTCCCCCTCCTCTGTCCTTCTTTGCTGTCCTTCCCTTCCATTTCTTCCCTTTTCTTTCCTTTTCTACTTAATTTCCCTCTCCTCTGTTCTTCTTTGCTCTCCTTCCCTTCCATTTCCTCCCTTTTCTTTCCTTTTCTACTTATTTTCCCTCTCCTCTGTTCTTCTTTGCTCTCCTTCCCTTCCATTTCCTCCCTTTTCTTTCCTTTTCTACTTAATTTCCCTCTCCTCTGTTCTTCTTTGCTCTCCTTCCCTTCCATTTCCTCCCTGTTCTTTCCTTTTTTACTTAATTTCCTTCTCCTCTGTTCTTCTTTGCTCTCCTTCCCTTCCATTTCCTCCCTTTTCTTTCCTTTTCTACTTAATTTCCCCCTCCTCTGTCCTTCTTTGCTGTCCTTCCCTTCCATTTCTTCCCTTTTCTTTCCTTTTCTACTTAATTTCCCTCTCCTCTGTTCTTCTTTGCTCTCCTTCCCTTCCATTTCCTCCCGTTTCTTTCCTTTTCTACTTATTTTCCCTCTCCTCTGTTCTTCTTTGCTCTCCTTCCCTTCCATTTCCTCCCTTTTCTTTCTTTTTCTACTTAATTTCCCTCTCCTCTGTTCTTCTTTGCTCTCCTTTCCTTCCATTTCCTCCCTGTTCTTTCCTTTTCTACTTAATTTCCCTCTCCTCTGTTCTTCTTTGCTCTCCTTCCCTTCCATTTCCTCCCTGTTCTTTCCTTTTCTACTTAATTTCCCTCTCCTCTGTTCTTCTTTGCTCTCCTTCCCTTCCATTTCCTCCCTGTTCTTTCCTTTTCTACTTAATTTCCCTCTCCTCTGTTCTTCTTTGCTGTCCTTCCCTTTCATTTCCTCCATTTTCTTTCCGTTTCTAATTAATTTCCCTCTCCTCTGTTCTTCTTTGCTGTCCTTCCCTTCCATTTCCTCTCTTTAATTTCCTTTTCTACTTAATTTCCTTCTCCTCTGTTCTTCTTTGCTCTCCTTCCCTTCCATTTCCTCCCTTTTCTTTCCTTTTCTACTTAATTTCTCTCTCCTCTGTTCTTCTTTGCTGTCCTTCCCTTTTATATTGTCCCTTTTCTTTCCTTTTCTACTTAATTTCCCTCCCCTTTGTTCTTCTTTGCTCTCCTTCCCTTCCATTTCCTCCCTTTTCTTTCCTTTTCTACTTAATTTCCCTCTCTTCTGTCCTTCTTTTCTGTCCTTCCCTTTCATATCCTCCCTTTTCTACTTAATTTCTCTCTCCTCTGTTCTTCTTTGCTGTCTTTCCCTTCAATTTCCTCCCCTTTCTTTCCTTTTCTACTTAATCTCCCTCTCCTCTGTCCTTCTTTGCTCTCCTTCCCTTTTATATTGTCCCCTTTCTTTCCTTTTCTACTTAATTTCCCCTCCTCTGTTCTTCTTTCTTGTCCTTCCCTTTCATTTCCTATCATTCCTTTTTATTTTCCCATCTTTCATCTATTTTCCACTTCACTGTATCCCTTTGCATCCTCTTTCCTTTCTCCTCAGTTCCTTTTCTTTTCCTAATGCTGTTTCCTCTTTCCTAGTCTTCTTTGTTGGCCTTCCCTTCCATTTCCTATTATTTCTTTTTCATTATTTCCTTTTCCTATCTTTCATCTATTTTCCACTATATTACATCCCTTTGCATCCCCCCTTTCCTTTCCTCTCATTTCCTTTTCTTTTCCTTATTCTGTTTCATCTTTCCTAGTCTTTTCATTTCCTCTCCTTTTTCCCCCTCTTCTTTTCTGATTACTTCTTTGTTCTATTTCCTTTTTCACTTTTTTTTCTTTACTTCTCTTTTTTCCCTTTTATTTCCTCTGATTTCCTTTGTCTTCTCTTCTCTCTTTTCACTTCCTTCTATTTCTTTTTTCTCTCTTTTTCCTCTCTTCTTCATTTCTGTGATTGACCTTACCCCTCCATTTCCTTTCTTTTTTCCATGCAATAATTCTTTTGTTTTCTCTTCTTTTTGCTAAGCTTCTCTATTATTTCCTCTCCCTATGTACTCTTTTTCTCCCATTTCATTTTTTCCCTTTACCTCTATTTTTTTTACTTTACCTCTCATTTTTTTCCATTCACCTCCTGTTTTTTTCCCTTTACTTTTCATTTTTTTCCCTTTACTTCTGATTTTTCCCTTTACCTCTCAGTTTTTCCCTTTGCATCTCATTTTTCCCTTTACCTCACATTTTTTCCCTTTACCTCCCATTTTCCCTTTACGTCCCAATTTTTTCCCTTTACCTCCCATTTTTTCCCTTTACCTCTCACTTTTTTCCCTTTACCTCCCATTTTTTCCCTTTACCTCTCACTTTTTTCCCTTTACCTCTCACTTTTTTCCCTTTACCTCACATTTTTTCCCTTTACCTCTCACTTTTTCCCCTTTGCCTCCCTTTTTCTCCCTTTACCTCACATTTTTTCCCTTTACCTCTCACTTTTTCCCCTTTGCCTCCCTTTTTTCCCTTTACGTCTCATTTTTCCCCTTTACCTCTCATTTTTCTCCATTAACCGCTAATTTTTCCCCTTTACCCCTCTTTTTTCTCTACCTCTCATTTTTTTGCCCTTTACTTATTTTTTTCCCTCTCATTTTTCTCTTTACCTCTCATTTTTTTCCCTTTACCTCTCATTTGTTTCTCTTTACATCTCCTTTTTTACATTTACCTCTCTTTTTCCCTTTAACCCCCATTTTTTCCCTTTACCTCTCATTTTTTTTCCTTTATCTCTTTTTTCCCCTTTATTCCTCCTTTTTTCCTTTTACCTCTTAGTTTGTTTCCTTTTACATCTCATTTTTTCCCTTTCCCTCCTTTTTTCCCTTTATTTCTCTTTTTTCCCTTCACCTCTCATTTTTTTCTTTTTAACTCTCATTTTTCCCTTTACCTCCCATTTTTTCCCCCTTTACATATCATTTTCCCTTTACCCCCCATTTTTTCCCTTTACCTCTCACTTTTTCCCCTTTACCTCCCTTTGTTTTCCTTTACCTTTCATTTTTCCCCTTTACCGCTCATTTTTCCCTATAACTCTAATTTTTTTCCCTTTACTTCTCCTTTTCCCTTTACTTCTCCTTTCCCCATTTACCGCTCATTTTTCCACTTTACCCCATATTGTTTTTCTTTACCTCTAATTTTTTTGCCCTCTCATTTTTCTCTTTACCTCTCTTTTTTCCCTTCATTTTTTTCTTTTTACCTCTCATTTTTCCCTTTACCTCTCTCTTCTTCTCTTTTCCTACCCTCTTGTAATTTTTATTCCAATTTTTACCTTTCACCACCACCACCATTTTCCTTCTTCCTTTCCCACCCTTATCTCATCAGTTCCTAGGTATTGGTCTTTCCTTCAATCGGAGCCTCATTTATCCTTTACTCCTTCCGCTTGTAGCTGCAATGAATGGCATCATCCCAGCTAAATTAACTAAACTATGTTAGTCTGAAATGTACCCTCCGTCTGATCTACCCCCCCTGCTTTACACTGCAGCTCTGTTTGAAAGCCAGTTAATGTAAGGCCTTATTCCATTAAAGCATAGTCCTAATTACCACCAGTAGTAAAAAGGGCAGGCAACAAACCAACACTTCAGAAAACATATCTTAATCATCTAGACCCCGGTGTGTAGCACCAGATGAGGGGGACCACGTACCCCAGTGCCACGCTCCACCCCCTGAAACCTGCACTAGCCATAACACCGTGTATCAGACTTACCTGTACAGTCCCTTTAAGCTAGAATTGATGTGTACTAGATCCAGTAGTGTTTAATGTTGATGGATTTTTACGGCAACCCAACGCCCTCCAGCCGCTGAAATATAGCAATTACCCGCATGCTGGGTGTTGTAGTTTCTTCGCCCCGGCCTCCCATGCTCGGCGTGATACTCCGCACCAGTATTTCTCTAGTTACTTATTCTCCCCCGTCTTCTGTTCATCTTTCTTCAAGTTTCTCTTGATCTTATATTTTTTTCTTCTGACCTCTGAAAAATTCCATCCCTTCACATTTCGATGCTGAAAACATATTTTCTGACTTTCTCTAATTTACAATTTCATTAGTTCTGCTCACAATACCCTATAGATTACACTTCTGAGCTGGAATCTAAATGAAGCAGCGATCTTTAGATGATCTTATTCACCTGCCCCGCTTTCCAGAAAGTTTCTGGTGAAGTTCGGCAGAGTTGGACTGGCCCTTTGGGGCAACCAGCCATTGACGTAATTATAGTCCACAGCAGACAAACCCATCACGGTTCCGATGTGTGGACCATCTATTGTTGTTATGTTCTGCGATGTTGTCCTGCAGAGCCAGTACTTGCTGTACTATCGTGCAGAGCTTTTTGCAGGTTTGGATGCTCTGCTGTTTGTCTTGAATGCCTATGGATGGGTTGTCTCTCAGCTCTGGATTCGCTGGTCCTGGGAGGTGCCTACGCAGATGCTCCTCGTTCCTGGTTATTGCTCTGCTTCATTAGGGAGCATGCTCGCCCGGAACGTCTCCAGTCGTACTTCCTGTTTACAGTATTGCTCTCGGCTCTTATAGTGTTTAGTGATCTGATCTTGACTCTCGACTCTGGACTGTTGTTGACTCTTCGCTGCCTGTCTTCCTGTTTTTGTTGTTACCTCCTGGCTTCTAACCTAGGACCTCCTCCTGACCATGTCTCCGCCTGCTCCTGGAATCCTGACTATTTGCTTATATCTTGATCTTGTCTCTGTCTGCTCCCAATGTCCTGTCGTAACCTCCTGGCTTCTGACCTCGGGCCTCTTCCTGACCATATCCCCGCCTGCTCCCTGTATGTACTGTCCTGGCATCCTGACATTGAGTTTGTATCTTGACCTTGTCTATGTCTGCTCCCAGTATCCTGTCATTACCTCCTGGCTTCTGACCTCGGACTTCCTCCTGACCATATCCCCGCCTGCTCCCTCTATCCTGTATGTACTGTCCTGGAATCCTGACCCTGAGTTTGTATCTTGACCTTGTCTATGTCTGCTCCCAATGTTCTGTCATTAGCTCCTGGCTTCTGACCTCGGACTTCCTCCTAACCATGTCCCTGCCTGCTCCCTGTATCCTATATGCACTCTTCTGGAATCCTGACCCTTGGCTTGTGTTAGGTCCGGGTGATGGTGGATCCTCTGGGCCGTGCACCAGACTCCCCCAGTGAGGCAACCTGGAGCTAACCCCTATACAGGGACTGTCCGGTCACCCCACCAGAGGGCCTAGGTACACGGTAGCCGGAGTACTAGCGGGACCGGGATAGCGTCCCTCAGGGAACGGGTAGAACGGAGTCTTTAGAGCCACAAAGTTCTTGGAGACAATTAAGGGAGTCCGGTACGGGTGCTGGTTTAGGAAGCTCAGACGGGATCCGGGTTTAGGTGGATGTGACGGGGAGGCAGCCGGGTGAAGCCGGGGATCACAGACAGGCACAGGCAGACATAACGGTGGTGGGATTCCCCGCTGACGGACACCGGAGGACCTCTTGGCAAACCCGGATTCAGGAGCCGGTTACGGAGGCAGAGCAGACTCTACGAAAGAGACAGAGTTAGCACAGGCAAGGCACATGGGGACCTGGACTCCTAGCTTGCAGAACTTGACGAACAGGCGACGCCCTCCAGGCAGGGAGCTCCTAATATACCTGACCCTGACTGATGTAATATCCTGTTAGGGGGTGCAGGGCCTTTAAGAGGAAGTCAGTGACCGCGCGCGCGCCCTAATGCACATGCGTGACGCCCGGGTGCCGGAGGCCAGAGCAGGGAGCGGTGCCGAGGAGGACGTGTGGCTGGAGGCAGGGGACCCGGGGACAGGAGCGGTGAGTGAGAAAGACGTCGGGACCCGGGGAGCGTGACAGCTTGTATCTTGACCTCGTCCCTGTCTGCTCCCAATATCCTGTCGCTACCTCCTGGCTTCTGACCTCAGCTTGTCACATTCATGCCAGTAGTGTCTAGCTCCACCTTGTGACAGACATCACAAAACACATTCGGAAGTGACTGACGCCAATCGCATGAAACTAGGCACACTTTCTTATGGACTGTTTGAATGTTTTAAAGGAAGCCTTGCATAAGTTTTCAACACCCATTGAAAAGAAGGGTTGTGGCCCTCCTAGGCTGATGACATAGTATACACAATCTTAATGATCTTGGACTTATTGTGATGAACCAAAGAGGTGTTTCAGATGGTGTCAACGTTTTTACATTGGCTAACCAAGGTAGACCACATCATCAACAGGCAGTACTACAGCATGGCCAAAATGTCAAGCCAAACATCTGGTCTGATGAGCTAGTAGTATGATGATTGACCTTTGTTAAATGATACCACATCTATCCAATTATTCTTCCATGACTGACCCACCAGAGGACAAGTGGACCTCCTAAAGAGCCCAGACCCTGGTCACAACTAGTCTCAAGAGAACCAAAAGAACTTAGAAAGTATTAATGGGATTATTCTGAAAGCTGCCTGGTGGGTCCCTAATTTCATCTCTGGTGAACTCAAGGTAATCAAGATCAACCCTATATACAACCAACCAGCTAATAATTCATTATTTTCTTGATCTAGTCAACCAATTAACCATTCATTAAGTCTTCCATCAATTTGTTTGTCCATTCAATCCTCCGTCTTTTAGTCCATAATGGCTATATGGTAGACCCTAAAGGCCGCTTTACAGGCTAACGCGATGTCATTGGGGTCACGGAATTCGTGACGCACATCCGGCCTCGTTAGCGACGTCGTTGCGTGTGACACGTACGAGCGACTGCTAACAAGCAAAAATACTCACTTTATCGTTGCTCGTTGACACGCTGTCCAGTTCCCAAATATCGTTGCTGTTACAGGTGCGATGTTGTTTGTCGTTCCTGCGGCAGCACACATCGCTGTGTGTGACACCGCAGGAACGAGGAACCTCACCTTACCTGCGGCCGCCTGCAATGAGGAAGGAAGAAGGTGGGCGGGTTGTTACGTCCCGCTCATCTCCACCCCTCCGCTTCTATTGGGCGGCCGCTTAGTGACGTCGCTGTGACGCTGAACGAACCGCCCCTTGGAAAGGAGGCGGTTCGCCGGTCACAGCGACGTCGCTAGGCAGGTAAGTAGTGTGACGGGTCCGAGCGATGTTGTGCACCACGGGCAGCGATTTGCCCATGACGCAGAACCGATGGGGGCAAGATCGCAGCATGTAAAGCGGCCTTTAGTCTTATCTCATGTGTGGTATGCCTGTGAAAGTCCAGTCTAACCTCACCATTATTCAACTTCACTACCATGCTCGAATGCTCGGTACTTGTAACTAGTGATGAGCGGGCACTACCATGCTCGGGTGCTTGGTAC
Source organism: Anomaloglossus baeobatrachus (assembly GCF_048569485.1). Lineage (NCBI taxonomy): Eukaryota > Metazoa > Chordata > Amphibia > Anura > Aromobatidae > Anomaloglossus > Anomaloglossus baeobatrachus. Next base: position 33,684,164 of record NC_134363.1, on the reverse strand, counting down.
TCGTAACTAGTGATGAGCGGGCACTACCATGCTCGGTACTTGCAACTAGTGATGAATGGCCACTACCATGCTCGGGTGCTCAATACTCGTAACTAGTGATGAGCGGGCACTACCATGCTCAGGTGCTTGGTACATGTAACTAGTGATGAGCGAGCACTACCATGCTCAGGTGCTCAGTACTAGTAACTAGTGATGAGCGGGCACTACCATGCTCGGGTGCTCAGTACTGGTAACTAGTGATGAGCGGGCACTACCATGCTCGGGTGCTCAGTACTCGTAACTAGTGATGAGCGGGCACTACCATGCTCAGGTGCTCGGTACTGGTAACTAGTGATGAGTGAGCACTACCATGCTCGGGTGCTCAGTACTCGTAACTAGTGATGAGCGGGCACTACCATGCTCGGGTGCTCAGTACTGGTAACTAGTGATGAGTGAGCACTACCATGCTCGGGTGCTCAGTACTGGTAACTAGTGATGAGTGAGCACTACCATGCTCGGGTGCTCTGTACTCGTAACTAGTGATGAGCGAGCACTACCATGCTCAGGTGCTCGGTACTGGTAACTAGTGATGAGTGAGCACTACCATGCTCGGGTGCTCAGTACTCGTAACTAGTGATGGGCGGGCACTACCATGCTCGGGTGCTCAGTACTGGTAACTAGTGAGGAGCGGGCACTACCATGCTCAGGTGTTCAGTACTGGTAACTAGTGATGAGCGGGCACTACCATGCTCGGGTGCTCAGTACTCGTAACTAGTGATGAGCGGCCACTACCATGCTCGGGTGCTCAATACTTGTAACTAGTGATGAGCGGGCACTACCATGCTCAAGTGCTCAGTACTGGTAACTAGTGATGAGCGAGCACTGCCATGCTTGGGTGCTCAGTACTAGTAACTAGTGATGAGCGGGCACTACCATGCTCGGGTGCTCTGTACTAGTAACTAGTGATGAGCGGGCACTACCATGCTCGGGTGCTCAGTACTAGTAACTAGTGATGAGCGGGCACTACCATGCTCGGGTGCTCAGTACTAGTAACTAGTGATGAGCGGGCACTACCATGCTCAGGTGCTCAGTACTTGTAACTAGTGATGAGCGGGCACTACCATGCTCGGGTGCTCAGTACTGGTAACTAGTGATGAGCGGCCACTACCATGCTCAGGTGCTCTGTACTGGTAACTAGTGATGAGCGGGCACTACCATGCACAGGTGCTCTGTACTGGTAACTAGTGATGAGTGGGCACTACCATGCTCGGGTGCTCAGTACTCGTAACTAGTGATGAGCGGGCACTACCATGCTCGGGTGCTCAGTACTCGTAACTAGTGATGAGCGGCCACTACCATGCTCGGGTGCTCAGTACTCGTAACTAGTGATGAGCGGCCACTACCATGCTCGGGTGCTCAGTACTGGTAACTAGTGATGAGCGGGCACTACCATGCTCGGATGCTCAGTACTAGTAACTAGTGATGAGCGGGCACTACCATGCTCGGGTGCTCAGTACTGGTAACTAGTGATGAGCGGGCACTGCCATGCTCGGGTGCTCAGTACTCGTAACTAGTGATGAGCGGCCACTACCATGCTCGGGTGCTCAGTACTGGTAACTAGTGATGAGCGGGCACTACCATGCTCGGATGCTCAGTACTAGTAACTAGTGATGAGCGGGCACTACCATGCTCGGGTGCTCAGTACTGGTAACTAGTGATGAGCGGGCACTGCCATGCTCGGGTGCTCAGTACTCGTAACTAGTGATGAGCGGGCACTACCATGCTCGGGTGCTCAGTACTCGTAACTAGTGATGAGCGGCCACTACCATGCTCGGGTGCTCGGTACTCGTAACTAGTGATGAGCGGGCACTACCATGCTCGGGTGCTCTGTACTAGTAACTAGTGATGAGCGGGCACTACCATGCTCGGGTGCTCTGTACTAGTAACTAGTGATGAGCGGGCACTACCATGCTAGCATGGACTTGACCTGTGGATTTTGCCAGGTTCAACCGGACTTTAAAAAAAATATTTGGTTCAGGAACTGGACTTGACCCTGTACTCCGAACCCCATACAAGTCAATAGGGATCAGAACTTCTGTGCTGTAAAACAGTCTTAGTAATTCTCTCGTGCGCTCTGTAGCCCTTCAACAAACTTCGTTAGCATCCAAACTCAGACACAGACTTTTTTTTTTTAAAGCCCATGTTCGGGTTCGAGTCTCGGAAACCCGGTGTCCAGTACAGTCTACAAACTCTTCTGTTGGGGTTCAGTCATCTCTATCTATATACAGTGCCTTGCAAAAGTATTCACCCCTTTGGCTTTTTACCTATTTTGTTACATTACATATTTTTTGTAATCCAATTTGTGTGCAATGCATCAGCACTAATCAGTCTAAGTTGGGGAAGTGAAGTCAGGAAAAAATAGGCACAAATTAAATTTATGGGATAAAATAAATAAAAAATGCCATGTGCATATGTATTCACCCCTTTTTCTATGAAACTCCTCAGAATTTCTGGTGCAAGCAATTACCTTCATAAGTCACTTATTTAGTGTAAGGAAGTCCATCTGTGTGCAAACTAAGTGTCCCGTAATCTGAAAGTATATACACACCTTTTCTGAAAGGCCACAGAGGCTGCAACACCATTAAGCAAAAGGCACCACTATCCAAGCACCATGAAGACCAAGCAGATCTCCAAACAGCACCATGAAGACTAAGGAGATCCCAAAACAACACCATGAAGACCAAAACGATCTCCAAACAGCACCATGAAGACAAAGGAGATCTCCAAACAACAACATGAAGATCAAGAAGATCTCCAAAAAACATTATGAAGATCAAGGAGATTTCCAAACAACATCATGAAGATCATGGAACTCTCCAAACAACACCATGAAGACCAAGGAGATCTCCAAACAACATCATGAAGATCAAGGAAATCTCCAAACAACAACATGAAGATCAAGAAGATCTCCAAAAAACATTATGAAGATCAAGGAGATTTCCAAACAACATCATGAAGATCATGGAACTCTCCAAACAACACCATGAAGACCAAGGAGATCTCCAAACAACATCATGAAGATCAAGGAGATCTCCAAACAAACTCATGAAGATCAAGGAGATCTCTAAACAACATCATGAAGATCAAGGACAACTCCAAATAACATTATGAAGATCAAGGAGATCTCCAAACAACACCATGAAGATCATGCAGGTCTCCAAATAACATCATGAAGACCAAGGAGATCTTCAAACAACATCATGAAAATCAAGGAGATCTTCAAACAACACAATCAAAACCAAGGAGATCTCCAAACAACACCATGAAGACCAAGGAGATCTCTAAACAATACCATGATGACCAAGGAGATGTCCAAACATGTCAGAGACAAAGTGGTGAGAAGTACAATTCAGGGTTGGGTTCTAACAAAAATTCCCAATCTCTGATGATCCTCCAGAACACCATCAACTCCATTATCATCAAGTGGAAACAACATGGTACCACAACAAACCTGCCAAAGAGGACCGCCCACCAAAACGGGCAAGGAGGGCATTAATCAGAGAGGCAGCACAGAGACCAAAGGTAACCCTGAAGGAGCGGCAGAGTTCCCAAGCAGAGAATGAAGTGTCTGTCCATATACTCCATACACCTGGCCTTTATGGAAGAGTGACCCGAAAAAAAAGTCTTTACTTACAGACAAGAATTGTAAGGCTCATTTTGATATTGACAAAAAAACACGTGGGAGACTACCCAAATGTGTGGAGCAAGGTTGTCAGATGAGACCAAAACTGAACTTTTTGGCCACCAAGGTAAACGCTATGTCTGGTGTCAAACCAACACAGCTCATCACCCAAAGAACACCATCCCCACAGTGAAACATGGTGGCAACATCATACTTTGTGGTTTTTCAGCAGCAGGGAAAATGGCCTGAGTGAAAGGGAAGATAGTTGGCACAAAATACAGGGATATTATTGAGGAAACTCTATTCCAGTCAGTAATTTTAGCCTGGGATAGAGGTTCATCTTCCAACAAGACAATGACCCACAGCTACTACTAAAGCAACACTCGAGTGGTTTAAGGGGAAACATGTAAATGTACTGGAGATGCTGAGTCAAAGCACAGGCAATCATTCATTCATTCATTCATTCATTCATTCATTCATTCTTCCGCCTGCTTGTTAATTTGTCTATTTATTCATTCATTGTTACCCATCCTATTTTTAATTCATCCATATATTATTTGATGCGATCATTTATCCATCCTTCCATCCAACCCTATTCATTTTTCTAGCCATTTATTCGTTGGTCATCTATTCCACTGTTAATTAATTAACTTATTCATTCTTCTATCCTCCATTTAATCCACTCCATTATATACCTATCTTACCTATCTATTGCTCCATTTCTCCTTCCTTCATGTATTCATCTATCTAGCCTTTCAATCCTCCAGCCTTTCTTTTATTTATTCATTCTTCTATCCATTTATCCAATGTCCTGTCATTCACTATTCTGTTTAGTCTCCTAGACATCATTCAAAACATCATCCACCCATCCATCCTCCTCATCCATGTATCCATTCATTCACCCATCCACACATCCACCCATCTACCCATCCAATCCACTCATCCATCTACTTATCCATCTGTCCATCCATCCATCCATCCACAAATCCATCTGCTTATCCATTCACCCATCCATCCAACCACCCACCCATCCATCTACTCATCCATCTACTTATCCATTCATCCATCCATTCACCCATCTACCCATCCATCCACTCATCCATCTATTTATCCATCCGTCCATCTATCCATCCACCAATCCATCTACTTATCCATTCATCCATCCATTCACCCATCTACCCATCCAATCCACTCATCCATCTACTTATCCATCTGTCCATCCATCCACAAATCCATCTGCTTATCCATTCACCCATCCATCCAACCAACCACCCACCCATCCATCTACTTATCCATCTACTTATCCATTCATCCATCCATTCATTCATTCACCCATCTACCCATCCATCCACTCATCCATCTATTTATCCATCCGTCCATCTATCCATCCACCAATCCATCTACTTATCCATTCACCCATCTATCCAACCACCCACCCATCCATCTATCCATCTACCCATCCATCTACTTATCCGTTCACCTATCCATTTATTCACCCATCCATCCATCCATCCATCCACCAATCCAATCCATCTACTTATCCATTCACCTATCCATTCATTCACCCATGCATCCATCTACCCATCCTCACATCCATTCCCCCATCCACCCAACCATCCATCCACTCATCCATCCATCCACCAATCTACCCATCCATCCATCTACTTATCCATTCACTCATCCATCCATCAATCCATCCACCCATCCATCAATCCATGCACCCACCCATGGATTACTCATGGATTTCATCAATCCATCCATTCATCCATCCATCCATCTACCCTTTGATCCATTCACCCATCCATCAAACCATTCATCCAACCACTTATCCATCCATCTATTCACCCATCCATCCACCCTTTGATCCATCCACCCACCCATCCATTCACTCATGTATTCCATCCATCCACCCTTCCATCCATCCAGTCACTCATGATTCTATCAATCCATCCATCCACCCACCCATTCCTGCATTCATCCACCCACTCATCCATCCATTTATCCATCCACCCATCCATCCACCTACCTACCCATCCATCCAGCCACCCATCCATCCATCAATCCATCCTCCCATCCATCCATCCACCTATCCATCCATCCATCCATCCATCCTATTTCTTTTGCATCGTGTTCCTAGTTAATACAATGCATATGAGCTGTGCCCCCCTATATTCCCTGCCTTGTCTGCAGGGGGTCCATTGCAGGTGCCCCCTTACTCTAGTGAAGCCTGGCCTATGCAGACGTCGCTCTTCCCCGCCGGATCTGGTGCCGGCTCTGGGGGGATTCTCCAGAACAGACCTAATATTGTTGTTGCTTTAAATCAGTAGCGAGTTAGTTACACAAACACAAATTCGGAGCCTTTCCCAGCTCCTGGGATATTGATAAAAGACCCCGGATTGTGTAGGAGTGATTCTGCGGGTGGGGGGCAGCTGCTTCTGCTCGGAGCCCCCTTTGATTTGCTGCCTGTCTGCCATTCCTTGCCTGCAGCCCTGTCCCCCTGGCCGCTCTCCGCTTTGAAGTGCCGGAGCCCCTCTTACTGTCCTCAGTATAATCTGCTGCATATTACAGGAGCCTAATTAGAAATCGATGCCACAAGCCTTGCGGGTGTTTGCAAAGTGTTTGTGGATGTTAATAAAATTCCCAGCTCGATACAACTCATCCTAAAGCTCTGGGAGAAGAGAAACTACTGACTATAGGAAAAGAGGGAAAGAGGGAGCGGAGGGATGGAGCCAGGGGTGGGGGGATTAGAGAACAAACAGAGGGGTCCATATAGAACTCCACACACTATATCCCTGAGAATGCCCAAACCAAGGAGGGAGAAGGAGAGGAGAACCACTGAGGATCTGCTACACTGTGCAGAGGTCACTGCTGATGAGTGCAGATGTAGCAGAGCCCAATGTGTCACTGCAAAGCTTAGAGCTGAAACTTTGGGATCACTTCTGAGTTTGTAATCACTGAAGCAACACACTCCGCTCTGCTACATCTGACAAAACCAAACCAGCTCCTTTACACCCCCATATCCACCTATCTATATCTATCCTTCTATCTATTCATCTATCCCTCTATCTATATCTATCTATCTATCCCTCTATCTATCTATCCCTCTATCTATCTATCTATATCTATCCTTCTATCTATTCATCTATCCCTCTATCTATCTATATCTATCTATCCCTCTATCTATCCCTCCATCTATCCCTCCATCTATCCCTCCATCTATCTATCTATCTATCTATCCCTCTATCTATCCCTCTATCTATCTATCTATCCCTCCATCTATCCCTCCATCTATCTATCTATCTATCCCTCTATCCATCTATCTATCCCTCTATCCATCTATCTATCCCTCTATCTATCTATCCCTCCATCTATCTATCCCTCCATCTATCTATCCCTCCATCTATCTATCCCTCCATCTATCTATCCCTCTATCTATCCCTCTATCTATCCCTCTATCTATCCCTCTATCTATCCCTCTATCTATCCATCTATCTATCTATCCCTCTATCTATCTATCCCTCTATCTATCTATCCCTCTATCCATCTATCTATCCCTCTATCTATCTATCCCTCCATCTATCTATCCCTCCATCTATCTATCCCTCCATCTATCTATCCCTCCATCTATCTATCCCTCCATCTATCCCTCTATCTATCCCTCTATCTATCCCTCTATCTATCCATCTATCTATCTATCCCTCTATCTATCTATCCCTCTATCTATCTATTCCTCTATCTATCTATCCCTCTATCTATCCCTCTATCTATCTATCCCTCTATCTATCTATCTATCCCTCTATCTATCCCTCTATCTATCTATCCCTCTATCTATCTATCTATCTATCTATCCCTCTATCTATCCCTCTATCTATCCCTCTATCTATCCATCTATCTATCTATCCCTCTATCTATCTATCCCTCTATCTATCTATCCCTCTATCCATCTATCTATCCCTCTATCTATCTATCCCTCCATCTATCTATCCCTCCATCTATCTATCCCTCCATCTATCTATCCCTCCATCTATCCCTCTATCTATCCCTCTATCTATCCCTCTATCTATCCATCTATCTATCTATCCCTCTATCTATCTATCCCTCTATCTATCTATTCCTCTATCTATCTATCCCTCTATCTATCCCTCTATCTATCTATCCCTCTATCTATCTATCTATCCCTCTATCTATCCCTCTATCTATCTATCCATCTATCTATCCATCTATCTATCTATCCCTCTATCTATCTATCTATCTATCTATCCCTCCATCTATCCTTCCCTCTATCTATCTATCCCTCCATCTATCTATCCCTCCATCTATCTATCCCTCCATCTATCTATCCCTCCATCTATCTATCCCTCCATCTATCTATCCCTCCATCTATCTCTCTATCTATCTATCCCTCTATCTATCTATCCCTCTATCTATCCCTCTATCTATCTATCCCTCTATCTATCTATCCCTCTATCTATCTATCTATCTATCTATCCCTCTATCTATCTATCTATCTATCCCTCTATCTATCTATCTATCCCTCTATCTATCTATCTATCTATCTATCCCTCTATCTATCCCTCTATCTATCCCTCTATCCCTCTATCTATCCCTCTATCTATCCCTCTTATCTATCTATCTATCCCTCTATCTATCCATCCATCTATCTATCCCTCCATCTATCCCTCCATCTATCCCTCCATCTATCCCTCTATCTATCCCTCTATCTATCCCTCTATCTATCCCTCTATCTATCTATCCCTCTATCTATCCCTCTATCTATCCCTCTATCCCTCTATCTATCTATCTATCTATCCCTCTATCTATCCATCTATCCCTCTATCCCTCTATCTATCTATCCCTCTATCTATCTATCCCTCTATCTATCTATCTATCTATCTATCTATCCCTCTATCTATCTATCCCTCTATCTATCTATCCATCCCTCTATCTATCTATCCCTCTATCTATCTATCTATCTATCTATCCCTCTATCTATCTATCTATCTATCCCTCTATCTATCTATCTATCTATCCCTCTATCTATCTATCCCTCTATCTATCTATCCCTCTATCTATCCCTCTATCTATCTATCCCTCTATCTATCCCTCTATCTATCTATCCCTCTATCTATCCCTCTATCTATCCATCTATCTATCCCTCTATCTATCTATCCCTCTATCTATCCATCCATCTATCTATCTATCCCTCCATCTATCCCTCCATCTATCCCTCCATCTATCCCTCCATCTATCCCTCCATCTATCCCTCTATCTATCTATCCCTCTATCTATCTATCCCTCTATCTATCTATCCCTCTATCTATCCCTCTATCTATCCCTCTATCTATCCCTCTATCCCTCTATCCCTCTATCTATCTATCCCTCTATCTATCTATCTATCCCTCTATCTATCTATCCCTCTATCTATCTATCCCTCTATCTATCTATCTATCCCTCTATCTATCTATCCCTCTATCTATCTATCCCTCTATCTATCTATCCCTCTATCTATCTATCTATCCCTCTATCTATCCCTCTATCTATCTATCTATCCCTCTATCTATCCCTCTATCTATCTATCTATCTATCTATCCCTCTATCTATCTATCCCTCTATCTATCTATCCCTCTATCTATCTATCTATTATCTATCCCTCTATCTATCTAGCTATCCCTCCATCTATCTCTCCATCTATCTATCCCTCTATCTATCCCTCTATCTATCTATCTATCTATCCCTCTATCTATCCCCCTATCTATCTATCCCTCTATCTATCCCTCTATCTATCTATCTATCTATCCCTCTATCTATCTATCCCTCTATCTATCTATCCCTCTATCTATCTATCCCTCTATCTATCTATCCCTCTATCTATCTATCTATCCCTCTATCTATCTATCTATCCCTCTATCTATCTATCCCTCTATCTATCCCTCTATCTATCTATTATCTATCCCTCTATCTATCTAGCTATCCCTCCATCTATCTCTCCATCTATCTATCTATCTATCCCTCTATCTATCCCTCTATCTATCCCTCTATCTATCTATCTATCTATCTATCCCTCTATCTATCCCTCTCTCTATCTATCTATCCCTCTATCTATCTATCCCTCTATCTATCTATCTATCTATCTATCCCTCTATCTATCTATCCCTCTATCTATCTATCTATCCCTCTATCTATCTATCCCTCTATCTATCCCTCTATCTATCTATCTATCTATCCCTCTATCTATCTATCCCTCTATCTATCTATCCCTCTATCTATCCCTCTATCCCTCTATCTATCTATCCCTCTATCTATCCCTCTATCCCTCTATCTATCTATCCCTCTATCTATCCCTCTATCTATCCCTCTATCTATCCCTCTATCTATCCCTCTATCTATCTATCTATCCCTCTATCTATCCCTCTATCTATCCCTCTATCTATCCCTCTATCTATCCCTCTATCTATCTATCTATCCCTCTATCTATCTATCTATCTATCCCTCTATCTATCCCTCTATCTATCCCTCTATCTATCTATCTATCCCTCTATCTATCTATCCCTCTATCTATCTATCCCTCTATCTATCTATCCCTCTATCTATCTATCCCTCTATCTATCTATCCCTCTATCTATCTATCTATCCCTCTATCTATCCCTCTATCTATCTATCTATCTATCTATCTATCTCTCTATCTATCTATCCCTCTATCTATCCCTCTATCTATCTATCCCTCTATCTATCTATCCCTCTATCTATCCCTCTATCTATCTATCCCTCTATCTATCCCTCTATCTATCCCTCTATCTATCTATCTATCCCTCTATCTATCCCTCTATCTATCTATCTATCTATCTATCCCTCTATCCATCCCTCTATCCCTCGATCTATCTATCCCTCTATCTATACATCTATCTAGACACACACACACAGATTAGATAGATAGATAGATAGAGGGATAGATAGATAGATAGATAGATAGATAGATAGATAGATAGGTAGAGGGATAGATAGATAGATAGATAGATAGATAGATAGATAGATAGATAGAGGGATAGATAGATAGATAGATAGATAGATAGATAGATAGATAGATAGATAGATAGATAGATAGATAGATAGAGGGATAGATAGATAGATAGATAGATAGAGGGAGGGATAGATAGATAGAGGGATAGATAATACATAGATAGAGGGATAGATAGATAGAGGGATAGATAGATAGATAATGGATAGATAGAGGGATAGATAGATAGAGGGATAGATAGATAGAGGGATAGATAGATAGATAGATAGATAATAGATAGAGGGATAGATAGATAATAGATAGATACACACCACACATTAGGCTCTGCTACTCCTGTTTTCAAAAGAAAGTAGGTGTTAATCCCCCCCTGAGAAGTTTAAAAAAAATCAGTCACACTTTAGAACCTAGTTCCTTTACTTTAGGGAAACTAGAAATATCAAGATTGATAAAAAATGCTCCTTGCCTTCATAAAGTAAGTGAAAGTGGAAGTCGGGCTTTGGCTCTTCAGCTCTTAAAGTGTCATCATCTTATATGAATTGAAAAAAAACAATAGGGGAATCCAACTCCATAAAATTGCCAAAAAGTTTATCCCAAAACAATTAAAAAAAAAACCAAAACAACAACCCATGATGCTCTAAAAACAACGCGTTTGGAACGTGCAAAGGTTGTTTATCCGATATTCGATAAAGAACGTTTGAACGTTCGAAATGCGTTGTTTTTAGAGCACCATGGTTTTTATTTTTTTTTAAATGTTTTTGGAATCATTTTTTTGGGAATTTTATTTTGCTGGATTCCCTTCCTTTTTTTAATTCATTGATTAATGTGCACCAGGCAGCTGTTTTACTTTTCTATCCATCACATTATCCCATATGTTTGATTTTACATAGGACTGCAAGTTTTAATAACATTTATAGCAAACAAACTTTTTTGTGTGTGTCAATTTATTTTTTTTTTGGGGGGGGGGTCTTTTTAAAAAGCGCAGAGGATCAGAGTATTGCATTAACTCAAGAGGTACAGTACAGACCAAAAGTTTGGACACACCTCCCCATTCAAGGAGTTTTCTTTACTTTCATGACTCTAAAAATTGTAGATTCACTTTGAAGGCATCAAAACTATGAATTACCACGTGTGGAATGAAATACCTAACAAAAAAGTGTGAAACAACTGAAAATATGTCTTATATTCTAGGTTCTTCAAAGTAGCCACCTTTTGCTTTGATTACTGCTTTGCACACTCTTGGCGTTCTCTTGATGAGCTTCAAGAGGTAGTCACCGGAAATGGTTTTCCAACAGTCTTGAAGGAGTTCCCAGAGATGCTTAGCACTTGTTGGCCCTTTTGCCTTCACTCTGCGGTCCAGCTCACCCCAAACCATCTCAATTGGGTTCAGGTCTGGTGACTGTGGAGGCCAGGTCATCTGGCGTAGCATCCCATCACTCTCCTTCTTAGTCAAATAGCCCTTACACAGCCTGGAGGTGTGTTTGGGGTCATTGTCCTGTTGAAAAATAAATGATGGTCCAACTAAATGCAAACCGGATGGAATAGCACGCCGCTGCAAGATGCTGTGGTAGCCATGCTGGTTCAGTATGCCTTCAATTTTTAATAAATCCCCAACAGTGTCACCAGCAAAGCCCCCCCACACCATCACACCTCCTCCACCGTGCTTCACGGTGGGAACCAGCCATGTAGAGTCCATCCGTTCACCTTTTCTACAAAGACACGGTGGTTGCATCCAAAGATCTCAAATTTGGACTCATCCGACCAAAGCACAGATATCCACTGGTCTAATGTCCATTCCTTGTGTTCTTTAGCCCAAACAAGTCTCCTCTGCTTGTTGCCTGTCCTTAGCAGTGGTCTCTAGCAGCTATTTTACCATGAAGGCCTGCTGCTCAAACAGTTGTTCTAGAGATGAGAAGGTGTGTCCAAACTTTTGGTCTGTACTGTATATCTGATCGTATTTTGGTTGCAAAAGGGTTAACATAGACATGACTTATGGGAAAGCAAGCCCCCCTATTAAAAAGAGATTTGACGCCCCTGCCAGTCCAGGTATGGCGGCTTTATAGAGCGGTTCCATAAGTCATTATTCGGCTGTCAGCAGGCGCAGTAAGGTGAGGGGGCGCTTAGTAATGACTATACAATGAGCCCATCACTGGGGGCAGGTTACAGGGGTGTTGGGTGCTGGAGGAGGAAGGTGGGGGGCGATGAGGAAACCCAATCGTGGGCCACTCACTTTACAATTCATAATCCCTCGTCTTTGGACAGCTGTTAAATGAAAAAAAATAAAATAAACAAAATCAATATTAATTCCAGTTTTGAAGATGGTTTAAATGAAAAAGAAATAAGAAGAATTGAAAATACAAGAAGTCGTCTCAAGTTCTTCTTCCTCCCAAGTAGCCGTCATTATTCTCCCATTCTCCACCTCCCTCTTATTGTGGAGAACATTACAAGTCAAGGATTGAATTCTATTGAGATAAATCCATAGAGGTAGCTCACATAGCTTTACATGACTCTGTATAGAAAGCTAGGCATGCATGCACTTGTAGTTCTTCTGCCCGACCCGACTACATAATGGTGAAAGGCAGTCATTGCATCTAGTCCAGGGGACTTATCGTGTACAGGTGCTCTAATCTGAGGTCAACTGTGGGGGTAACACAAGGTCCAGTCCTGGGGTAACACAAGGTCCAGTCCTGGAGTAACACAAGGTCCATTACTGGAGTAACACAAGGTCCACTCCTGGGGTAACACAAGGTCCACTCCTGGGGTAACACAAGGTCCACTCCTGGGGTAACACAAGGTCCAGTCCTGGAGTAACACAAGGTCCATTACTGGAGTAACACAAGGTCCCCTCCTGGGGTAACACAAGGTCCCCTCCTGGGGTAACACAAGGTCCAGTCCTGGAGTAACACAAGGTCCACTCCTGGGGTAACACAAGGTCCACTCCTGGGGTAACACAAGGTCCACTCCTGGGATAACACAAGGTCCAGTCCTGGAGTAACACAAGGTCCATTACTGGAGTAACACAAGGTCCACTCCTGGGGTAACACAAGGTCCACTCCTGGGGTAACACAAGGTCCAGTCCTGGAGTAACACAAGGTCCATTACTGGAGTAACACAAGGTCCCCTCCTGGGGTAACACAAGGTCCAGTCCTGGAGTAACACAAGGTCCATTACTGGAGTAACACAAGGTCCACTCCTGGGGTAACACAAGATCCACTCCTGGGGTAACACAAGGTCCAGTCCTGGAGTAACACAAGGTCCATTACTGGAGTAACACAAGGTCCCCTCCTGGGGTAACACAAGGTCCAGTCCTGGAGTAACACAAGGTCCATTACTGGAGTAACACAAGGTCCACTCCTGGGGTAACACAAGATCCACTCCTGGGGTAACACAAGATCCACTCCTGGGGTAACACAAGATCCACTCCTGGGGTAACACAAGATCCACTCCTGGGGTAACACAAGGTCCGCTCCTGGGGTAACACAAGGTCTCACTCCTGAGATAACACAAGGTCTCCCACTCCTGAGATAACACAAGATGCCATTCCTAGGTTACTCAAGATGCCACTCCTGGGGTAACAAAAGGTCCGCTCTTGGGGTAACACAAGGTCCACTCCTGGGGTAACACAAGGTCCGCTCCTGCGATAACACAAGGTCCGATCCAGGGGTAACACAAGGTCCACTCCTGGGGCAACACAAGGTCCACTCCTGGGGTAACACAAGGTTTATTCCTGGGGTAACACAAGATCCACTCCTGGGGTAATACAAGGTCCGCTCCTCGGGTAACACAAGGTCCAGTCCTGGGGTAACACAACATCTCACTCCTGGGGTAACACAAAGTACTATCCTGGGGTAACACAAGGTCCGCTCCTGCGATAACACAAGGTCCGATCCAGGGGTAACACAAGGTCCACTCTTGGGGCAACACAAGGTCTCACTCCTGGGGTAACACAAGGTCCACTCCTGGGGTAACACAAGGTCCACTCCTGGGGTAACACAAGGTTTATTACTGGGGTAACACAAGGTTTATTCCTGGGGTAACACAAGATCCACTCTTGGGGCAATACAAGGTCGGCTCCTCGGGTAACACAAGGTCCAGTCCTGGGGTAACACAAGGTTTATTCCTGGGGTAACACAAGATCCACTCCTGGGGTAATACAAGGTCCGCTCCTCGGGTAATACAAGTTCCCACTCCTGCGATAACACAAGGTCCGATCCAGGGGTAACACAAGGTCCACTCCTGGGGTAACACAAGGTCCGCTCCTGAGGTAACACAAGGTCCACTCCTGGAGTAACACAAGGTCCACTCCTGGGGTAACACAAGGTTTATTACTGGGGTAACACAAGGTTTATTCCTGGGGTAACACAAGATCCACTCCTGGGGTAATACAAGGTCCGCTCCTCGGGTAACACAAGGTCCAGTCCTGGGGTAACACAACATCTCACTCCTGAAATAACACAAGATGCCATTCCTAAGGTTACTCAAGATGCCGCTCCTGGGGTAACAAAAGGTCCCACTCCTGGGATATCAAAATTGGGGACCAAAGCCCGGGAATATTATTTCAGCAAAAAATATGCGTTATTCCCATAAACAAATTTTCTTAAGATATAGAAAAACACACCAGCAGTGTAAAAGAGATGTTTTTGACCATCAGGTCACAATACACATGATACAATACAATATCAATTGAAGAATAGACATTAAATATTTAAAAGAGAAAGGTTACACATATAGGGGATCAAATCGAGGCTCAGGACTTAACTTTGAGACCATATTAAGGTTTATTCAGGCAGCGCCACATAATAAGGAGATGTAGAAGGTTTGCTGTCCATGAAAGTCCAGGTGAGTATATACCGATGCTCTCCAAGTGTCCCCTTAGTTTTTATATTAACAGGAGTGAGACATCAATTTCTTTAAATTAGCAGAAGTGAGCCATCAAATTCATGGTAGATTTACAACAGTCTCCACCTCGACGCGTTTCCCCACATATTATACATGTGGTTCATCAGGAGGCTATAAGACAGACTTAAGCGGGCTTTACACGCTACGACATCGCTAATGCGGAGTCGTTGGGGTCACGGAATTCGTGACGCACATCCGGCCGCATTAGCGATGCCGTTGCGTGTGACATCGATTAGCGATTTTGCATCGTTGCAAAACAGTGAAAAATCGCTAATCGGCGACACGGGGGTCCATTCCCAATTATCGTTACTTCAGCAGTAACGAGGTTGTTCCTCGTTCCTGCGGCATCACACATTGCTGCGTGTGACGCCGCAGGAGCGAGGAACGTCTCCCTACCTGCCTCCCGGCCGCTATGCGGAAGGAAGGAGGTGGGCGGGATGTTACGTCCCGCTCATCTCCGCCCCTCCGCTGCGATTGGGCGGCGGTTCAGTGACGTCGCTGTGACGCCGCACGGACCGCCCCCTTAGAAAGGAGGCGGTTCGCCGGTCACAGCGACGTCGCCGGACAGGTAAGTATGTGTGACGGCTCTGGGCGATGTTGTGCGCCACGGGCAGCGATATGCCCGTGTCGCGCAACAGATGGGGGCGGGTACGCACACTAGCGATATCGGGACCGATATCGCAGTGTGTAAAGTAGCCTATACTCTATCAGCAACAAGTTGTAATAATATTAACCATAGATTGCACATTCATAAGCTGCACCACAAAAAGGCATGTAAGATAAAGAGACAACATCAAAGATACAAAGGTACTTGCCCAAGGAGATATGGTATTAGATATGCAGATCCATGGCGCCAATCAAGCAGGATCCACAGCCGATCAGACAATGCTAGAGAGATAGTGCTGCCATAGTCCAGAGAGGCGTCATGGAGCTGCATACCACCATGAGGTTTAAATAGCCTGTATTCCCATAATCAGCTGCAAGCGGTCAGGGCAATCATGCAGATGCCGGCACCGCCACATTTGCGCATGCCTGATAATTTACAGGCATTGCGCACACATGGCAAAAACCAAGATGCCGGCGTAATTAGAACGCCGCCGTCCATATCCCCATTGCGCCTGCCCAGAACCTCACAGGCAGCGCGCACGTGCGGACGGAGGCCCTAAGGTGCCACAATCAAGTGGAGATAAACAAGAACACAGCGCATGCGTAGGGGCCTTGAGTATTACGGCGTTTGCATGGAAGTCACATGATAATCCGGAGCACAGTGTTCCCGCGCATGCGCAATAACGTAAAAGGAACACTTAGTGCTTTACTGTGAGTCCAGTGCTGATATGAAGTACCCGCTGCGATATATATTAGTTAAAAAGGATACTTTAGAAATAAGGCCATATTAGATGGGACTCCCATTCATAAGGATGTATGAGTGTAATATAATTTAATTTAGCAAACATGAATGGATTATAAACGCCATAATAGACATGACCCCCACTTATAGGCACATAGAAAATATATATATTATAGGATGTATAATAACAGGCAGACATATTATTAAATACTGTTAGATAAACCCTGCCAGAAATATAACAGGGATACCATCCTTCTAAATAGACATACCCTCCATGTAAACATTAGGAGGGTACATCCGTAACACAGGTCCCCTAGGGCAAGGACAAGAATATATAGATATTAACCATCAATATGGTCCATTCCTAAAAAAAGGAACAAAAAATCTTGCAAAGTAGAGCATAATGGAATTATGTTAACAATTTGGGTTCCGCTCAAAGCTAGGTGGGAAGAAAACAGCTAAAGTTCAAGATGCCATTCCTAGGTTACTCAAGATGCCACTCCTGGGGTAACAAAAGGTCCCACTCCTGGGATAACACAAGGTCCTACTCCTGGGGTAATACAAGGTCCCACTCCTGGGGTAATACAAGGTCCCACTCCTGGGATAACACAAGGTCCTACTCCTGGGGTAATACAAGGTCCCACTCCTGGGATAACACAAGGTCCACTCCTGGGGTAATACAAGGTCCCACTCCTGGGGTAACACAAGGTCCGCTCCTGCGATAACACAAGGTCCGATCCAGGGGTAACACAAGATCCACTCCTGGGGCAACACAAGGTCCACTCCTGGGGTAACACAAGGTTTATTACTGGGGTAACACAAGGTTTATTCCTGGGGTAACACAAGATCCACTCCTGGGGTAATACAAGGTCCAGTCCTGGGGTAACACAAGGTCCAGTCCTGGGGTAACACAACATCTCACTCCTGGGGTAACACAAGGTACTATCCTGGGGTAACACAAGGTTTATTACTGGGGTAACACAAGGTTTATTCCTGGGGTAACACAAGATCCACTCCTGGGGTAATACAAGGTCCGCTCCTCGGGTAACACAAGGTCCAGTCCTGGGGTAACACAACATCTCACTCCTGGGGTAACACAAGGTACTATCCTGGGGTAACACAAGGTCCGCTCCTGCGATAACACAAGGTCCGATCCAGGGGTAACACAAGGTCCACTCTTGGGGCAACACAAGGTCTCACTCCTGGGGTAACACAAGGTTTATTACTGGGGTAACACAAGGTTTATTCCTGGGGTAACACAAGATCCACTCCTGGGGTAATACAAGGTCCGCTCCTCGGGTAACACAAGGTCCAGTCCTGGGGTAACACAACATCTCACTCCTGGGGTAACACAAGGTTTATTCCTGGGGTAACACAAGATCCACTCCTGGGGTAATACAAGGTCCGCTCCTCGGGTAATACAAGTTCCCACTCCTGCGATAACACAAGGTCCGATCCAGGGGTAACACAAGGTCCACTCCTGGGGTAACACAAGGTCTCACTCCTGAGGTAACACAAGGTCCACTCCTGGGGTAACACAAGGTCCACTCCTGGGGTAACACAAGGTTTATTACTGGGGTAACACAAGGTTTATTCCTGGGGTAACACAAGATCCACTCCTGGGGTAATACAAGGTCCGCTCCTCGGGTAACACAAGGTCCAGTCCTGGGGTAACACAATATCTCCCTCCTGAAATAACACAAGATGCCATTCCTAAGGTTACTCAAGATGCCGCTCCTGGGGTAACAAAAGGTCCCACTCCTGGGATAACACAAGGTCCGCTCCTGGGATAACACAAGGTCCGCTCCTGGGATAACACAAGGTCCGATCCAGGGGCAACACAAGGTCGTATCCTGGGTTAACACAAGGTCCCATCCAGGGGTAACACAAGGTCCGCTCTTGGGGAAATACAGTGTCCTTCCCTGATGTAACACAAGGTCTATTCCTGGTGTAACACAAGGTCCGCTCCAGGGGAAACATAAGGTCCGCTCCTGGGGTAACACAAGGTCCGCTGCTAGAGTGACACAAGGTCCGCTCCTGGGGTAACACAAGGTCCACTCCTGAGGTAACACAAGGTCCACTCCTGGGGTAACACAAGGTCCGCTCCTGGGGTAACATAAGGTCCGCTCCTGGGGTAACACAAGGTCCGCTGCTAGAGTGACACAAGGTGCGCTCCTGGGGTAACACAAGGTCCACTCCTGAGGTAACACAAGGACCACTCCTGGGGTAACAAGGTCCGCTCTTGGTCTGCTCCTGCGGAAACTCAAGTTTTAATATTGCTCTACCTAACATCTGATCTGGGTGTCTCAGGGTCCAGTCTCCCTGTTGGGTAAATCACTGTCTATCCTCAGGGTTTTACTCTTGATGGTCTACACTACAGGTAATTCCTGGTCTTCTATTGTTATTCCAAGATCCACTCTAGAAGATACTCGCCATTGCCCATCTTGTAGGAACTCTCTGGGTTCCTCAGGGGTAAATCTTGCGGTAACACCACATCTATGCATGGAGAAGCTGGAGTCTATCTGGAGTCTATTCTTGGAGTCACCTGATGTTCTGTCTTGTTGCAATTCTTGGTCTATTGCAGAAACTCCAGACTTACTACTGCGCTAGTTGTAGGTCTACTTTAGGAATAACTAGTAGGTAACGCAGGGTGTAATTCTGCTAAGGGTCACTGTTGGGTACCTCAATATCTTCTCTTAGAGTTTACTGCTGCTTACCATAACCTCTAGACTGGCGGTTATTCGTGTTCTTCTACTGAGGAAACTAATCTTTGCGCATCTTGCAGTAACTCTTTCGGTCCTCTATGGCAAAACTTGCGGCAAATCAGGGGGAAGCTGGAATCTTCTCATGGAGTTCTCTGAAGTCTTCTCTGTTGCAATTCTTGGTCAACTCAAGCGCAAGGTCTATTTTAGGAGCAATTTAAGATCCAATCTGGGCAACTAAGGGTCTAATCTTGCTGGACTTAAAGTTCACTGTTGGGTACGTCTGCTCACAGGGCCTCTTAGTGCGGGGTATACTGGCGGTTATCCATGGTCTTCCATTGCTTTTACCAGGTCTACTCTTGAGAAAATTCATTTTTACGCATCTTGAAGCAATTTTGGTTCTTCAGAGGTAACCCACCATCTATGCTTGGTGATAATTCTGGGTCTACTACAGAAGATCCAGGCCTACTACAACGCTAGTTGAAGGTCTACTTCAAAAGCAATGTGGGGAACGAAGGATCTAATTTTGCTCTACTTAAAGTTCTTTGACCTCAATGTCTACTTTTAGGGTTTACGCTTCATGGTAGATGTCTTAACGTCTAGACTTGCTGTTATTGGATGTTCTTTATTTCTATCACAAGGTCCTCTCTTCAGAAAACTCGTCTTTACGCATCTTGCAGTAACTCTTTTGGTGTGAAACTTTGCGCAGATCAGTTGGAAGCTGGAGTCTTCTTCTGGCGTTTTCTGAGGTCTTGGTCAACCCAAGGCTTACTTCTCTGCCAGTTCAATCTCTTTTATTAGGAATAATTTAAGCTGTAATCTGAATAACTCTACTGTACTTAAAGCTCAATGTTGGGTATACCACTGTCTGCTCACAGGGTCTACTCTTACTGGTGATCCTTACTTTGTATTACAAGGTCCACTCTGGAGGAAACTCGCCTTTGCGCATCTTGAACTCTTTTGGCTCCTCAAGGGCAAATCTTATGGTGTCCCACCAACTGCTCAGGGGGAGTTTGGAGTCCATCCTCAGAGCAACTTGAACTCTTCTCTTAATTTACTCCTACATAACTCAAGGTGTCTTATTGCATTAGGTCAGGGTTTTCTTTTGGAGTAACAGGTCTACTAGGGGAATCTTAGGGTCTATTCTTGCAGTGACATGTTAATTTTGGGATGTCAGTGACCTAAGGTCTTCTACTTCTAATTCTCGAGGAGTTAACCTAATATCTAACCTTACAGTAATTCAAGGTCCACAACTTGGGAATATTCGTATAACTCAAGGGGTTATATTATTTGATAACTCAAGACCATTTTATCAATAACTAGTCATGAGACTTTAGGGTAGGACAATGTTCCTCAAGGTTTAGTCCTGGGTTCTAGGTGATCTATTGCCAAGTTAAGGTCCATTCTTGATCAACTCAAGGTCAACATTTGGGGTAAACTTAACATCTGATGGGGAGGGGGGGGGGGGGTACCAGAATCTGAGGGACACTAATGAGTAAGTGAAGGTCTTCTCTCACCATAACTCAAGCGGTACATTTTGGACTCCTCAATATCTACTCTTGCGGCAGCTCAAAGGTCCAGTCTTCAGGTGAAACTTACAAAGCAACAAGATTAGTTGGTTTCTTTAAAAAAAAAATGATTTTTTTTTTTCTGCATGTTCCAAACATTTTCATCACCTCAGAAAAGTCAACAGATCTTCAAACTACGGAACGAAAGGGATGTATTGATTCTTATTAGATCGGTGTGAGGTGGAACCGTTTTATGTCGGTCTTCAAAGACTTTGGGCAAAATATTGAGTTTTCAGACACTTTGCTCTCCGCTGCATTTTAATCAACACCAAAATAAATCGCTTCGTGGGAAGGATTTTATGTTAACCCCTTCAGCGCCGAATGCAGCCCAGGTTCCCTCCCCTCCCCCTCCTCCTGGCATAAGTTTATAGGAGCAGCAATATGTCTGGAGGGGGAGAGCTGCGGAGGGATCGACCTTCCACAACTTTATTTGGACCCCTGCAAACGAAATCCGCCCGAAGAAGGCAAAAATCCAAGGCGTTCAAAGGGAAGGCAGATCACAGGCCCTGAAAGTGGGAAAAAATATATAAACAAATATATATATTTTTTCATATATATATATATATATATAAACAAATTGTATATATAGAGTATATATGTATATATATGTATATAAACAAATTATATATACAGTACGTGTATATATATATATATATATATATATATATATATGTGCATATATATATATATGTATATATATATATATATATATATATATATATATATATATATATATATATAAATAAAAAAATAATAGATATTATATATATATAAGAAAGTGTTCAATGTATATATTTATATATTTTCTCTCTCTATTTCTTCCTTCCATTTTTTCTTCTTACTATCTCTATTTTCTTCTTTTTCTTTCTTCCTCTTTCTTCCTTTCTCACACATATAAATGTAAAAAGAATCTGTTTCATCTGTTTCTTTCTCATGCATCTGCATATATCAATTATCCCTTGCACGTATGTTTGTTTTTTCTTTTTGTATCCTTCTTAATTACAAAATTGAGTGTAATCATGAGTTGTTACATATATTTTTTTTTCTGTTTCTTAATTTTTCTTTTCTTTCACTTTCTTTGCTATCTCTTACACTCTCTCACTCTTTCTTGCATTCTCTATTTTTCTCTCACTCGTTCTCCCCCTCTTTTTTTCCTTACACTTTCCCTTTCTCTCTTTCTTTCCTTCCTTCCCTTTTTTCCCTCTTTTCTTTCACCTGTATGAGGCCTCCACATTCCGTAGCGCAGTACATCCTCTGCCCCAGCTCGGTGCCCCCTCATTTAGCGCAAACCCCTCTCATCCCTCTCTCTTTCTTTCTCTCCTTCCCTCGATCTTTCTTTCTTCATTCCTTACTTCCTCTCTTTCCCCCTTTCTTTCTCTCCTTTCATCTTTCTTCCTTCCTCTGTTTCCTTCTTTTTTACTTTCTTTCCTCTTTCTTTCATCTGTCTGAGTCTTCCAGATTCCGTAGCGCAGTACACACTCTGCCTCGGTTCGGTGCCCCCTCATTTAGCGCAGACCCTTCTCATCTCTCTCACTCTCTCTTTCCCTCACCTCTTACACACTCTACTCCACCTTTGTGCCCCCTCATTAGCACAGACCCCTCTCATCCCCCTTTCTTTCTTTCTTTCTTTCCTTCCCTCTATCTTTCTTTCTTCTTACTCCCTCTCTTTCCCCCTTTCTTCCTTCCTCTGTTTCCCTCTTTTTTACTTTCTTCCCTTTCTTTCACCTGCCTCCACATTCCATAGCGCAGTACACACTCTATTCCACCTTGGTGCCCCCTCATTAGCACAGACCCCTCTCATCCCCCTTTCTTTCTTTCTTCTTACTCCCTCTCTTTCCCCCTTTCTTACTTCCTCTCGTTCCCTCTTTTTTACTTTCTTCCCTTTCTTTCACCTGTCTGAAGCCTCCACATTCCATAGCGCAGTACACACTCTATTCCACCTTGGTGCCCCCTCATTTAGCGCAGACCCTTGTCACCCCTCTCTCACACTTTATCTTCTTCCTTCCTCGTGTCTGAGACCTCCACATTCCATAGCGCAGTACACCCACTGCCCCGGCTCGGTGCCCACTCATTTAGCGCAGACCCCTGTCATCCCCCTCTCACTCTTTTTCTCTTCCCTCCTTCCCTCTTTCTTTCACCTGTCTCAGGCCTCCACATTCCATAGCGCAGTACACACTTTACTTCAGCTTGGTGCCCCCTCATTTAGCGCAGACCCCTCTCATCCCTCTTTCTCTCTTTCCCTCTTTCTTACTTTCTTCCTTCCTTCTTTCTTTCACCTGTCTGATGCCTCCACATTCCATAGCGCAGACCCCTCTCATCCCTCTCTCCTTCTTTCTCTCACTCCCTTTTCCTTTCTTGCTTCCTTCTTTATTTCTTTCTTCCTTAGTTCTTCTCTTTCCCTCTTTCTTCCTTCCTCTCTTTCTTTCATCTGTCTGAGTCTTCCACATTCCATAGCGCAGTACACACTCTACTCCAGCTCGGTGCCCCCTCATTAGCACAGACCCCTCCCATCCCTCTCTCTTTCTTTCTTTCCTTCCCTCTATCTACCTTTCTTCCTTCCTTCCTGTTTCCCTCTTTCTTACTTCCCCTGTTTCCCTCTTTCTTTCACCTGTCTGAGGCTTTCACATTCCATAGCGCAGTACACCCTCTTCTCCAGCTCGGTGTCCCCTCATTTAGCGCAGACCCCCCCTCATCCCTCTCCTTCTTTCTCTCCTTCCCTCTTCCTTCCTTGCTCACTTAATTTCTTTCTTCCTTACTTTCTCTGTTTCCCTCTTTCTTACCTCTTTCTTTCACCTGTCTGAAGCTTCCACATTCTGTAGCGCAGTACACACTCTACTCCAGCTCGGTGCCCCCTCATTTTTAGCGCAGACCCCTCTCATCCCTCTCTCCTTCTTTCTCTCACTCCCTTTTCCTTTCTTGCTTCCTTCTTTATTTCTTTCTTCCTTACTTCTTCTTTCCCTCTTTCTTACTTTCTTCCCTCTTTCACCTGTCTGAAGCCTCCACATTCCATAGCGCAGTACACACTCTACTCCAGCTCGGTGCCCCCTCATTTAGCACAGACCCCTCTTCATCTCTCTCTCCTTCCCTCTTCCTTCCTTCTTTATTTCTTCCTCACTTCTTCTCTTTCCCTCTTTCTTACTTCCCTCTTTCTTTCACCTGTCTGAAGCCTCCACATTCCATAGCGCAGTACACCCTCTACTCCAGCTCGGTGCCCCCTCATTTAGCGCAGACCCCTCTCATCCCTCTCTCCTTCTTTCTCTCCTTCCCTCTTCCTTCCTTCTTTATTTCTTCCTTCCTCACTTCTTCTCTTTCCCTCTTTCTTACTTTCTTCCCTCTTTCACCTGTCTGAAGCCTCCACATTCCATAGCGCAGTACACACTCTACTCCAGCTCGGTGCCCCCTCATTTAGCGCAGACCCCTCTCATCCCTCTCTCCCTCTTTCTCTCCTTCCCTCTTGCTTCCTTCTTTATTTCTTTCTTCTTTACTTCCTCTCCATCATCCCTCTTTCTTTCTCTCCTTCCCTCTTTCTATCTTCTTCTCTTTCCTTCTATCTTTCTTCCTTCCTCTCTTTCTTTCACCTGTCTGAGGCTTCCACATTCCATAGCGCAGTACACACTCTGCATCGGCTCGGTGCCCCCTCATTTAGCACAGACCCCTCTCACCCCTCTCTCCTTCCCTCTTCCTTCCTTACTTCCCTTGTTTCCCTCTTTCTTACTTTCTTCCCTCTTTCACCTGTCTGAAGCCTCCACATTCCACAGCGCAGTACACCCTCTACTCCAGCTCTGTGCCCCCTCATTTAGCGCAGACCCCTCTCATCCCTCTCTCCTTCCCTCTTCCTTCCTTCTTTATTTCTTTCTTCCTCACTTCTTCTCTTTCCCTCTTTCTTACTTTCTTCCCTCTTTCTTTCACCTGTCTCAGGCCTCCACATTCCATAGCGCAGTACACCCTCTTCTCCAGCTCGGTGCCCCCTCATTTAGCGCAGACCCCTCTCATCCCTCTCTCCTTCTTTCTCTCCTTTCCTCTTCCTTCATTTCTTTCTTCTTCTCTCTTTCCCTCTTTATTACTTTCTTCCCTCTTTCTTTCACCTGTCTGAGGCCTCCACATTCCATAGCGCAGTACACCCTCTGCCCGGGCTCGGTGCCCCCTCATTTAGCGCAGACCCCTCTCATCCCTCTCTCCTTTCTCTCCTTCCCTCTTCCTTCCTTATTTCTTTCTTCCTCACTTCTTCTTTTTCCCTCTTTCTTACTTTCTTCTCTTTTCTTCCCTCTTTCACCTGTCTGAAGCCTCCACATTCCATAGCGCAGTACACACTCTACTCCAGCTCGGTGCCCCTTCATTTAGCGCAGACCCCTCTCATCCCTCTCTCCTTCTTTCTCTCCTTCCCTCTTCCTTTCTTGCTTCCTTCTTTATTTATTTCTTCCTCACTTCTTCTCTTTCCCTCTTTCTTCCCTCTTTCACCTGTCTGAGGCCTCCACATTCCATAGCGCAGTACACCCTCTGCCCGGGCTCGGTGCCCCCTCATTTAGCTCAGACCCCTCTCATCCCTCTCTCCTTTCTCTCCTTCCCTCTTCCTTCTTTATTTCTTTCTTCCTCACTTCTTCTTTTTCCCTCTTTCTTACTTTCTTCTCTTTTCTTCCCTCTTTCACTTGTCTGAGGCCTCCACATTCCATAGCGCAGTACACCCTCTGCCCGGGCTCGGTGCCCCCTCATTTAGCGCAGACCCCTCTCATCCCTCTCTCCTTCCTCTCCTCCCCTCTTCCTTCCTTATTTCTTTCTTCCTCACTTCTTCTTTTTCCCTCTTTCTTACTTTCTTCTCTTTTCTTCCCTCTTTCTTCCCTCTTTCTTTCACCTGTCTGAGGCCTCCACATTCCATAGCGCAGTACACCCTCTTCTCCAGCTCGGTGCCCCCTCATTTAGCGCAGACCCCTCTCATCCCTCTCTCCTTCTTTATCTCCTTCCCTCTTCCTTCCTTATTTCTTTCTTCCTCACTTCTTCTTTTTCCCTCTTTCTTACTTTCTTCTCTTTTCTTCCCTCTTTCACCTGTCTGAGGCCTCCACATTCCATAGCGCAGTACACCCTCTGCCCGGGCTCGGTGCCCCCTCATTTAGCGCAGACCCCTCTCGCCCCCTCCCCTATTTAGCAGGTAGTGTGTCTGACATTTGATCTGGGATTTCACATGAAAGCCTCTCTGTAGTTGTTAGTTAAGATCTGTCATTGATCCCCATTGATTAAGCCGGGTTTAGCGTAACACGCTGCGTTCTGGTCGGGGGTGGGGGGGCTTCTGGAGAGAGTCGGGGTATCTGTGGATTTGTAGCTTTGCCGGGGGTTATAAAACAATGAGGTTAGGAGTAGGAGAAAAAAAACCACTTCCCTCCTTTCAACTCTTCCAAACGATGCCGTCGGATATATAAATCGATAATTAATGACAATGAATAATTTACAGTATCGATTTTCCTTGCCACATATCCTTTCACATGGATGTATATCTCTATATGGAGACGCACCGGGTAACGGGGCTCCTCCGGGGACCCGGTTACAGGGGGCGCCGGGCGGATTCTGGGGGGCTGTGTTTGTTCATAGTGTGGATTCTGTTTAAATAAATGCAAAGAAGAAACTGAGAAAAGGAGGAGGAGGAGGAGGGGGGCAGGGGTGAGGTGCTGGGATTGGGGGTGTGCAGGGTATTCCCTCAGCTGCTTGTTATAACATTTCTCCAGGAGATTTAAGCAAGTTGAAAGCTCTTGTAACTAAAATCAAAACTAACAAGGAAATGATTGGTGTCTCTCATCTGGGCAGAGCGTCCTGGGGCCCGAGAGGGGATCTCTAGAATCAGCTTTGATTTCTAAAAAATGCATTACCTCCGAAATCAAACGAAACATTACTGAGAAAAGAAAGAGAGTCTGACGACTGGGGAGGGAGGAACATCTATCAGGACACAAAAAGAATGGGGAGGAGGCGGAGAGGGATGAAGTTCTGGAAGGAAACATACAGACACTTTGCCATCAGCAGATCTGGGACCATGTCCTCTACATCCACAGCCCAAATCCCCAATTAATGTGCGCAGGCCCCGGCTCCCCTGGCGGCGCTGACTCTATTGATATTGGAACTTCTCCGCTTCCATAGAAGTGTGCGGAGCAGAGAACACAGCAGAGCAAAGAACACAGCACAGCTGCGGGCCCCAGCACCGCCAAATGTGGGTTTTGTAGATCTCTGCTCTGCAACCTGTGGCTGCGGCTCTGCTGGGACTTGTGGTTGCATCCAACAGACACAATGGCAGACAGCAATGGAAGTCTCTGTGCCCATATGCAAAATCTGCAAAGCCCAACTCATCAAATCCATCATGTGCTGTGTGCAAGATTATCTATCTATGATCCATCCCTCTATCTATCTATATCTATCCCTCCATCCCTCCCTCTATCCATCCATTTATCCATCCCTCTATCACTCTATATAGCCATCCCTCATATTTAGCTATCTTTCCATCTATCTTTCGATCTAGCCATCCATCCCTGTATTCATCTCTCTATTCATCTATCCTTTCCTCATATCTATATCTATCTATCCCAATTTTTCTATCAATCAATTATTTATCTATCATCTATATATCCATCTATCCCTCTATTCCCATCAATCTAGCTACCTATCCTCTATATTTCTGTCCCTATATCTATCCCTCTATCTTTCTATCTATCCCTCTATCTATCTATCTATCCCTCTATCTATCCATCCCTCTATCTATCCCTCTATCTATCCCTCTATCTATCCCTCTATCTATCTATCTATCCCTCTATCTATCCATCCTTATATCTATCCATCCCTCTATCTAATCTATCTATCCCTCTATCTCTCTATATATCTATCTCTCTATCTATCTATCCCTCTATCTATCCCTCTATCTATCTATCTATCTATCCCTCTATCTATCCATCCATCCATCTATCCCTTTATCTATCTATCCATTTCTCTCTCTCTATCCATCCCTCTATCTATTATCTATCCATCTATCTCTTTATCTATCCATTTCTCTCTCTATCCATCCCTCTATCCATCCATATATCCCTTTATCTATCTATCCATTTCTCTCTCTCTATCCATCCCTCTATCTATTATCTATCCATCTATCCCTTTATCTATCCATTTCTCTCTCTCTATCCATCCCTCTATCTATTATCTATCCATCTATCTCTTTATCTATCTATCCATTTCTCTCTATATCTATCCCTCTATCCATCCATCTATCCCTTTATCTATCTATCCATCCCTCTATCTATCTATCCCTCTATCCCTCTATCCCTCTATCTATCTATCCCTCTATCTATCTATCCCTCTATTATCTATCCATCCATCTATATATCTCTTTATCTATCTATCCCTCTATATATTATCTATCTATCTATCTATCCCTCTACGTATCTACCTATCTATCTATCCATCCATCCATCCATCTATCCATCCCTCTATCTATCTATCTATCTATCTATCCCTCTATCTATCTATCTATCTATCCCTCTACGTATCTACCTATCTATCTATCCATCCATCCATCTATTCATCCCTCTATCTATCTAACTATCTATCCCTCTATCTATCTATCCCTCTATCTATCTATCCCTCTGTCTATCTATCTATCCCTCTGTCTATCTATCCCTCTATCTATCCCTCTATCTATCCCTCTATCTATCCATCCATCTATCTATCTATCCCTCTATCTATCCATCCATCTATCTATCCCTCTATCTATCTATCCCTCTATCTATCCATCTATCCATCTATCTATCTATCCCTCTATCCCTCTATCTATCCCTCTATCTATCTATCCCTCTATCTATCTATCTATCTATCCCTCTATCTATCTATCCCTCTATCTATCTATCCCTCTATCTATCCCTCTATCTATCTATCCCTCTATCTATCTATCCCTCTATCTATCCCTCTATCTATCTATCCCTCTATCTATCCCTCTATCTATCCCTCTATCTATCTATCTATCCCTCTATCTATCTATCTATCCCTCTATCTATCTATCTATCTATCTATCCCTCTATCTATCTATCTATCCCTCTATCTATCTATTTATCTATCTATCTATCCCTCTATCTATCTATCTATCCCTCTATCTATCTATCTTTTATCTATCCCTCTATCTATCTATCTATCCCTCTATCTATCTATCCCTCTATCTATCTATCTATCCCTCTATCTATCTATCTATCTATCTATCTATCCCTCTATCTATCTATCTATCCCTCTATCTATCTATCTATCCCTCTTTCTATCTATTTATCTATCTATCTATCCCTCTATCTATCTATCTATCTATCCCTCTATCTATATATCTATCTATCTTTTATCTATCCCTCTATCTATCTATCCCTGCTCTCTACATAACACATTAGGTAACTTTTTCTATGAATGTTTCTTTTATGATCCGATGAAATAAAGTCGTCTTACAGTGACAATGTTCACAGTGGCCAAGTGCAGTAAATGATGATGATCTATAGGGGTGGCCATAGGTGCTTCTGTATCAGCTGTCAATCACTCCTGAAGAATCCACAAACTAAATCTCGAAATGGTTAAATTCAGATATTGCAGCTGAATGGCCGGTTTAATAGAGTGATCATCAGGGGCAGATCCTCTTTTTTGTAACAGGAGAACAAACTAAAAGTTATAACAAGTATTTTGGTAAGGGTTCTCCTAATATTTGTCTCCTGGGCACCACCACAGATTATTTTGTATCTTTAAGTTTGGAGACCTAATATTCCAAACTGTTTCTCCAGATCATATGAATCAGGAATGGGCTGAGCCCCCAGAATTGTGGACCCTTGTACATAGCGGCTCTATAAAGATGGGGGAGAGGGGGCAATGAACAAGGACTCCATCCTTGATATCCATATGTGCCAATGACAAGGGCTTGTTCTTATGGGACTACCTCTCTCTAGTCCTGGGACCCTAATCAAGGTCTTCATGCTAAAAAAAAAATCCAATTATAATATTGATAGAGGAAATTCCCCATGGTTGGGGTAGTGGACCTGCTGGGTGTTGTAGTCCCATACGTAGGACTTCAGCACCATGAACAGTGACCCCTCCTGTGTCTCTGCTGCCATTATTTAGTATGGTATATATCCTTTCATCTAGTAAAGGTGGATTTTGATATATGAAGGGTTAATTTAATAGATACAATCCTTGAAGGAATGACTTCCATCCTCATTTAAATCTTAATTTTTTTTTCTTAGCTCCTTTTACAGAGCTAATTAGTGACCATGTCTAGAAGTGATTGGCTGCAGCGGTTTTGTGTTCTGACTTTACCTTTAATTTATCGATGTCTGCAGTTTGTAACATCTCTAAAATCAGGACAAGGAAAGAAAAAAGACAAAAACTCAGCAAAGAGTCAGCAGGTGATGAGAGTCCATCTCCTCCGATCCCCCCCTGCTCTCTATTTCTCCTTCCTCCATGAATTCTCTCTCTCCAGTGACTTATCTATTTGCTTTCTGCCGTTTCCCATTTATCTGCTGCCCGCACTCGCATTGTCCCAGCAGTTTCCCTTCTTCTAGTTTCTTCTGCGCGGAAAATTGAAGCTGGGAGGGAAAAGAAAAGAGAAGAAACAAACAGGAGCTTAATGAAGATAAACCGACTGCTGGAGTCTGGAGGAATCACCGCCGAGCCCGGGAAGAAGAAGTGCTCAGCCCTGAGATGTGCGGAGAGACGGGCAGCAGGGTGCAGAGGAGGAAAAGAGGGCGAGGGTGAGAGGAGAGGGGGCACATAACATAGAGAAAAGGAGAGAGAGTGCAAGGGGTGAGAGGAGAGGGGGTACACAACATAGAGAGAAGGAGAGAGGGAGAGTGCAAGGGGTGAGAGGAGAGGGGGCACATAACATAGAGAGGAGAGAGAGAGAGGATAGAGAGAGGAAAAGAGGGCGAGGGGTGAGAGGAGAGGGGGTACACAACATAGAGAGAAGGAGAGAGAGTGCAAGGGGTGAGAGGAGAGGGGGTACACAACATAGAGAAAAGGAGAGAGAGTGCAAGGGGTGAGAGGAGAGGGGGTACACAACATAGAGAAAAGGAGAGAGAGTGCAAGGGGTGAGAGGAGAGGGGGTACACAACATAGAGAAAAGGAGAGAGAGTGCAAGGGGTGAGAGGAGAGGGGGTACACAACATAGAGAGAAGGAGAGAGAGTGCAAGGGGTGAGAGGAGAGGGGGTACACAACATAGAGAAAAGGAGAGAGAGTGCAAGGGGTGAGAGGAGAGGGGGTACACAACATAGAGAGAAGGAGAGAGAGTGCAAGGGGTGAGAGGAGAGGGGGTACACAACATAGAGAAAAGGAGAGAGAGTGCAAGGGGTGAGAGGAGAGGGGGTACACAACATAGAGAGGACAGTGAGAGAGTGCAAGGGGTGAGAGGAGAGGGGGCACATAACATAGAGAGGAGAGAGAGAGAGGATAGAGAGAGGAAAAGAGGGCGAGGGGTGAGAGGAGAGGGGGTACACAACATAGAGAGAAGGAGAGAGAGTGCAAGGGGTGAGAGGAGAGGGGGCACATAACATAGAGAGGACAGAGAGAGAGGATAGAGAGAGGAAAAGAGGGCGAGGGGTGAGAGGAGAGGGGGTACACAACATAGAGAGAAGGAGAGAGAGTGCAAGGGGTGAGAGGAGAGGGGGCACATAACATAGAGAGGACAGAGAGAGAGGATAGAGAGAGGAGAGGGGGCACACAACATAGAGAGAAGGAGAGAGGGAGAGAGAGAGCAAGGGGTGCGAGGAGAGGGGACACACAACATAGAGAGGAGAGAGAGAGTGCAAGGGGTGAGAGAAGACGGGGCACACAACATAGAGAGGAGAGAGGGAGAGATAGTGCAAGGGATGGGAGGAGAGGGGGCACACAACATAGAGAGGAGAGAGAGAGGATAGAGAGAGGAAAAGAGGGCGAGGGGTGAGAGGAGAGGGGCACACAACATAGAGAGAGAGAGAGGAGAGAGAGAGTGCAAGGGGTGCGAGGAGAGGGGACACACAACATAGAGAGGAGAGAGAGAGAGGAAAAGAGGGCGAGGGGTGAGAGGAGAGGGGCACACAACATAGAGAGGAGAGAGAGAGTGCAAGGGGTGAGAGAAGACGGGGCACACAACATAGAGAGGAGAGAGGGAGAGATAGTGCAAGGGATGGGAGGAGAGGGGGCACACAACATAGAGAGGAGAGAGAGAGAGGATAGAGAGAGGAAAAGAGGGCGAGGGGTGAGAGGAGAGGGGCACACAACATAGAGAGAGAGAGAGGAGAGAGAGTGCAAGGGGTGCGAGGAGAGGGGACACACAACATAGAGAGGAGAGAGAGGAAAAGAGGGCGAGGGGTGAGAGGAGAGGGGCACACAACATAGAGAGGAGAGAGCGTGCAAGGGGTGCGAGGAGAGGGGACACACAACATAGAGAGGAGAGAGAGGGAGAGAGAGTGCAAGGGGTGCGAGGAGAGGGGGCACACAACATAGAGAGGAGAGAGTGCAAGGGGTGAGAGGAGAGGGGGCACACAACATAGAGAGGAGAGAGAGAGGATAGAGAGAGGAAAAGAGAGCGAGGGGTGAGAGGAGAGGGGCACACAACATAGAGAGGAGAGAGAGAGAGGAGAGAGAGAGGGTGAGGGGTGAGAGGAGAGGGGGCACACAACATAGAGAGGAGAGAGAGTGCAAGGGGTGCGAGGAGAGGGGACACACAACATAGAGAGGAGAGAGAGTGCAAGGGTTGCGAGGAGAGGGGACACACAACATAGAGAGGAGAGAGAGTGCAAGGGGTGCGAGGAGAGGGGACACACAACATAGAGAGGAGAGAGGGAGAGAGAGTGCAAGGGGTGAGAGAAGAGGGGGTACACAACATAGAGAGGAGAGTGAGAGAGTACAAGAGGTGAGAGGAGAGGGGGGCACATAACAGAGAGGAGAGAGGGAGAGAAGTGCAAGGGGTGAGAGGAGAGGGGGCACACAACATAGAGAGGAGAGAGAGAGAGTGCAAGGGGTGAGAGGAGAGGGGGTACACAACATAGAGAGGAGAGAGGGAGAGAGAGTGCAAGGGGTGAGAGGAGAGGGGGCACACAACATAGAGAGGAGAGAGAGAGTGCAAGGGGTGAGAGGAGAGGGGGCACACAACATAGAGAGGAGAGAGAGTGCAAGGGGTGCGAGGAGAGGGGACACACAACATAGGAGAGAGAGAGTTTCAAGGGGTGCGAGGAGAGGGGGTACATAACATAGAGAGGAGAGTGAGAGAGTACAAGAGGTGAGATGAGAGGGGGGCACATAAGATAGAGAGGAGAGAGAGAGTGCAAGGGGTGCGAGGAGAGGGGACACACTACATAGAGAGGAGAGAGAGAGTGCAAGGGGTGAGAGAAGAGGGGGCACACAACATAGAGAGGAGAGAGAGAAGAGGAGAGAGAGAGGAAAAGAGGGAGAGGGGTGAGAGGAGAGGGGCACACAACATAGAGAGGAGAGAGAGAGTGCAAGGGGTGCGAGGAGAGGGGACACACAACATAGAGAGGAAGAGAGAGTGCAAGGGGTGAGAGGAGAGGGGGAACACAACATAGAGAGGAGAGAGAGAGAGCAAGGAGTGAGAGGAGAGGGGGCACACAACATAGAGAGGGAGAGAGAGTGCAAGGGGTGAGAGGAGAGGGGGCACACAACATAGAGAGGAGAGAGAGAGAGCAAGGGGTGCGAGGAGAGGGGGCACATAACATAGAGAGGAGAGAGAGAGAGAGGAGAGAGAGAGGAAAAGAGGGCGAGGGGTGAGAGGAGAGGGGGCACACAACATAGAGAGGAGAGAGAGAGAGCAAGGGGTGCGAGGAGAGGGGACACACAACACAGAGAGGAGAGAGAGAGGAGAGAGAGGAAAAGAGGGCGAAGGGTGAGAGGAGAGGGGGCACACAACAGAGAGAAGAGAGAGGATAGAGAGAGTGCAAGGGGTGCGAGGAGAGGGGGCACACAACATAGAGAGGAGAGAGAGTGCAAGGGGTGTGAGAAGAGGGGGCACACAACATAGAGAGGATAGAGGAAGAGCAAGGGGAGAAAGGAGAGCGGGCACACAGAGAGGATAGAGAAAGAGCAAGGAGTGAGAGGAGAGGGGGCACACAACATAGAAGAGAGAGTGAGGATAGAGAGGAAAAGAGAAAAAGGGGTGAGAGGAGAGGGGGCACACAACGTAGAGAGGATAGAGAAAGAGCAATGGGGAAAGGAGAGGGGGCACACAACATAGAGAGGATAGAGAAAGAGCAAGGGATCAAAGTATAGGGGGCACACGACATAGGAGAGAGAGAGAGGATAGAGAGAGTGCAAGGAGTGGGAGGAAAGGGGGCACACAACGTAGAGAGGATAGAGGAAGAGCAAGTGGGGAAAGGAGAGAGGGTACACAACATAGAGAGGATAGAGAAAGAGCAAGGGGTGAGAGGAGAGGGGGCACACAACATAGAGAGGAGATAGAGAGAGGAGAGAGTGCAAGGAGTGAGAGGAGAGGGGCACACAACAGAGAGAAGAGAGAGGATAGAGAGAGTGCAAGGGGTGCGAGGAGAGAGGCCCACACAACATAGAGAGGAGAGAGAGTGCAAGGGGTGTGAGAAGAGGGGGCACACAACATAGAGAGGATAGAGGAAGAGCAAGGGGAGAAAGGAGAGCGGGCACACATAGAGAGGATAGAGAAAGAGCAAGGAGTGAGAGGAGAGGGGGCACACAACATAGAAGAGAGAATGAGGATAGAGAGAGGAAAAGAGAGAAAGGGGTGAGAGAAGAGGGGGCACACAACGTAGAGAGGATAGAGAAAGAGCAATGGGGAAAGGAGAGGGGGCACACAACATAGAGAGGATAGAGAAAGAGCAAGGGATCAAAGTATAGGGGGCACACAACATAGGAGAGAGAGAGGATAGAGAGAGTGCAAGGAGTGGGAGGAAAGGGGGCACACAACGTAGAGAGGATAGAGGAAGAGCAAGTGGGGAAAGGAGAGAGGGTACACAACATAGAGAGGATAGAGAAAGAGCAAGGGGTGAGAGGAGAGGGGGCACACAACAGAGAGGATAGAGAGAGAGAGTAAAGGGTGAGAGGAGAGGGGGCACAACATACAGAGGATAAAGAGCAAGGAGTGAGAGGAGAGGGGGCACACAACATAGAGAGGAGAGAGAGGAGAGAGAGTGCAAGGGGTGAGAGGAGAGGGGGCAAACAACATAGAGAGGAGAGAGAGAGTGCAAGGGGTGCGAGGAGAGGGGACACACAACATAGAGAGTAGAGAGAGGATAGAGAGAGGAAAAGAGGGCGAGGGGTGAGAGTAGAGGGGCACACAACATAGAGAGGAGAGAGAGAGTGCAAGGGGTGCGAGGAGAGGGGACACACAACATAGAGAGGAGAGAGAGAGGAGAGAGAGAGGAAAAGAGGGCGAAGGGTGAGAGGAGAGGGGGCACACAACATAGAGAGGAGATAGAGAGAGGAGAGAGTGCAAGGGGTGTGAGAAGAGGGGGCTCACAACATAGAGAGGATAGAGGAAGAGCAAGGGGGGAAAGGACAGCGGGCACACATAGAGAGGATAGAGAAAGAGCAAGGAGTGAGAGGAGAGGGGGCACACAACATAGAAGAGAGAGTGAGGATAGAGAGGAAAAGAGAAAAAGGGGTGAGAGGAGAGGGGGCACACAACATAGAAGAGAGAGTGAGGATAGAGAGAGGAAAAGAGAAAGGGATGAGAGGAGAGGGGGCACACAACGTAGAGAGGATAGAGAAAGAGCAAGGGATGAAAGTATAGGGGGCACACAACATAGGAGAGAGAGAGAGGATAGAGAGAGTGCAAGGAGTGGAAGGAAAGGGGGCACACAACGTAGAGAGGATAGAGGAAGAGCAAGTGGGGAAAGGAGAGAGGGTACACAACATAGAGAGGATAGAGAAAGAGCAAGGGGTGAGAGGAGAGGGGGCACACAACATAGAGAGGATAGAGAGAGAGAGTTAAGGGTGAGAGGAGAGGGGGCACAACATACAGAGAATAGAGAGCAAGGCGTGAGAGGAGAGGGGGCACACAACATAGAGAGGAGAGAGAGGAGAGTGCAAGGGGTGAGAGGAGAGGGGGCACAACATACAGAGAATAG